>NC_091198.1:7810468-7975468 GCF_040958095.1 Procambarus clarkii
TTTGGGGGAGGGCAACTAAATTTAAATTTCTTGTTTAAATGTATGTCTAGGAATTTTCCTCCTGTTCTTCTCTCAATTCGGATATTTTTTGTTCTTTAATCTATTCAAATGATGGATTTACCTGAGGGGCCACCATTTTTAATGGCTTCAATGGGGATGGGAAGCCAGTAGCTAATCAAAGGTCCCCCCATTATTCCTGAGGATCATTTACAGCTGAATTTTAAACAGAAATACTAGTATTGTCTTGGCATTTATAATTCTGGCAGATAGGCAATTCCATGGGTTTTTCACTGTGAAAAAACATCTCCTTTCTGTCCTACATTGTGGCCTATTCAGTTCGAAGCTGTTGACTCTTGTGCTACATTTGACATTTTAAAGGTGGTCTGGATTAATATCTTTCATAGTGTTTAGGTTTTTTAAAGGTCTTGCCAATGTTGAGGGATGAGTTTGTTAATAGGTAGCCACATGTGGACTGTTTTTAGTTCAATCTTCACTATAGAATTTAAATTGTCTGCTTACATATTTGAGAAAATTAAGGTTGTAACATAAGCAAATAGTACTGACTCAAAATGTTATATGGCATTTGGCAAGTCATTCATATATGATGAGTGAACTGGTATACTTTGTCCACTTCTCTTTATCATATATGATCTGTGGAATGTAGCATTAATTGGCAGCATTAGATAAGCAGCATTGTTCATCAAAACACTTTGGTGTCTGTCAGAGATAAGCTTGGGTATAATGGAGAAACCCCAACTATGTAATGTAGCTTATTATATTTAACAGTGTCAAGGGCCTTCCACCTGTATGATAGTGTTTATACAGTACATGTCCTTCATTTGTGACAGTCCTATTAACCAAATCAACAACACAATAACAGCCAATCCCACCATCTGGAATATACAATTTATACACAAACTGCACCCATCACAACGAATTAAAAATGCTCACAAAGTCTAACTCCAAGCAGCAGCAATCACACTTTGCCTAACATCAGGAGAAAACATTAACACACACAATTAAGGTCTAAGAGCTGTTAGGTCTTCGAAAGCGAACCAAAGTCTGGGAATAATCAAGGGTATCTTTACCTTCAAGGAAAAGAAAGTAGTCGTTCAGCTGTACAAGTCTCTGGTGCACCCCCACCTGGATTATTGTATCCAGGCATGAAGACCTCATCTTCAGAGATATAGCTGCTCTGGAGAAGGTGCAACACCAGGCAACAAAAATCATACCTGAGCTTAGTCATCTCTTGTATCAGGAACGGTTGAGGGTCATTGGGCTAACAACATACTTATTTGATATTCCAAGAGTGCGACTTAACCAAGTAAATAATTATCAAAGAAAGCACCAAGCCAGAAAGGCTATGTAGCATGCGACTTAACCAAACTAGAAATGCTCTGCAAATCAAGGGACCCAGAATGTGGAATGACCTTCCCAATAACATCAAAGGCTGTACCTCTCTCAACCAGTTTAAGAGAAAAACTCCATGTAACCTACTTGTCCCCCTAAATGTTTACCCCATGTCTTGCTATTTTCAAACAATACTATTTGTTGACCAACTTGTTTAATTGCTGATTTATGCCATGTACCCCCCCCCCCTTTTCTTTTCAACACAATTCATACTTTAATCTCAATTTGTATTAAGTTTTAGTCTAAGTGTTTTTTTATCTCCTCATCTTACTTGAAATGTTGTGCGTATTAGTGGCTTCAGGCATAGTATGTACGTTTAATAAATATTAAAGATTTAATGGCTGTTTATGAAAGATATTTTATAAATACACATTCTACTTCTTAATATCACCAATTAAATTTGCGACAATTTGAGCCATGAAATGCGACGACTGGATCACTGTGTACAGGAGGCTGATATGGCAGCAAACACTCTCCAGGCGACCATATATCTTGGATAAGTCGCTCCACACAATTGTCGCTTGGACCGTCGACTTCCTATGGCGTCACCTCTCACATATTTACGTCTCATTTCGTTATGAAATTAGATTATTTCAGAGTAAAAATAGGTTTGATCATGTTCTACGTGTAGCACCAACATTATAGTAAGTAAATATACCATATTTCTTCATTACTTACGTAATGCTAGGACGATTTGTGTAGTTTTGGGCCGATTTGGGCCGATTTCGGTAATTCTATGGACCGCAAGAAACTATCGCGCAGAGGATGAATATGGAGAGCAAAGTAAACAAAGATTCACACGATGAGAAAGGGTTGCGCAATGTCCTATGACTCACAGAATGAGTATTAGCTGCACAATAAACTACAGGTCACAGGATAAGTATGGGTTGCACAATAAATTACAGGTCACAGGATGGGTATGGGCTGCACAAACTACCGGTAACAGGATGAGTATGGGATGCACAATAAATTACGGGTCACAGGATGAGTATGGGTTGCACAAACTACTGGTAACAAGATGAGTATGGGGTGCACAATAAATTACCGCACAGAGGATGAGTATAGGGTGCACAAACTGGTTGGGTAAATGGAAATGGTTGGGTACATTTCCTTTCACCTAATGCGACTATTCATGTGTCCAGACACCGGCGAATATGTGGTATTGGCTATTTATTTAACCATAACTTTGCATTCATTTAATAATTATATTAAGATATGTTTTCCTTGAAATGTAGTTACATTATCGTCTACATGGCTTTATTCTGACATAAAGACCTATGGCGTTACTTTGCATATATGCAAAGTAATTATAAAATTGATTGGCTTGTGTGGAGGCCTTCACACTCCCTGAGCGAGCCATCAAGTAACTATAAAAAGGCATATATCTTAACTTTCAATTCAGTTATATTTATGCCAAATTATTAACATGCAGCTTATATTTATGTCTTTATGATGACATAGAAAACTTCGTTTATTACAATATCTAGATTAAATTAACATTGATCTTCGGAAGGTCATAGTTCCCATATCGGTCAGGAGAGCGTCGGCCATGAAGCCTTGTTTAAAGTATGAATATTTTTCCTCTCTAATAAGGTATAATCTCTGTGATGGATTCACAAAAACTATTTTATATCTGCCTTTCTGATAACATATACAAATATAATCTTTATTTGTGAATATTTGTTAATTAAGCAATATATCAGAGGGCGTGTAGGGTTCGGTGTTCAATGAACGAAAAGGACTGGATCACTGTGTACAGGAGGCTGATATGGCAGCAAACACTCTCCTGGCGACCATATATCTTGGATAAGTCGCTCCACACAATTGTCGCTTGGACCGTCGATTTCCTATGGCGTCACCTCTCACATATTTACGTCTAATTTCGTTATGAAATTAGATTATTTCAGAGTAAAAATAGGTTTGATCATGTTCTATGTGTAGCACCAACATTATAGTAAGTAAATATACCATATTTCTTCATTACTTACGTAATGCTAGAACGATTTGGGTAGTTTTGGGCCGATTTGGGTCGATTTGGGTAATTCTATGGACCGCCGCGGCCTGGTCCTCGACCAGGCCTCCTTTTTGTTACACACCCCCAGGAAGCAGCCCGTAGCAGCTGTCTAACTCCCAGGTACCTATTTACTGCTAGGTAACAGGGGCATCAGGGTGAAAGAAACATTTTTCCCATTTGTGTCCATCTCCACCGGGGATAGAACCCGGAGCCTGAGGACTACGAATCGGAAGCGCTGTCCACCCAGCTGTCAGGCGCCCTGACAGGATAGGAGGGATACAAGACACTCCGTACATTGACAACATCGCACACTAATATTTTTACCACTTCGGACACCAGCTTTCGACGTTTCGCATATGTGTACGTGTTCCATATAAAAACGACAATATAATGCTATTAGCAATTAAAATCTTATACTTAACAGGCATATAGTTATTAAATGAAATTTAGTGATGTAATAGACATAATCCGGAGTTGGTAAGGACGCCGCCCGCCAGCGTAAACACAACACACCCGAATGCCCACAAACACGATACAACGCACAAAACACAACACTTCTGTCAGTTTTTGGATAAACTCCTTTTATGTTTATTATGTGAGAGTTATACTTGTATAAAATGATAACTATTATAGGTAAGCGCCTAATATTTAATATTAATCAATAAAAGCGAAGTCAGAAGCCACACGCCTGTCTGTACATGTCTTTTGTGTAAAAGTATTTTGGGCGCTCATGTACTTGTGCGCTAGCTGGCATTCACAACTGTTCTCGCCTACAAGCATTAGAATTAAACAAACGAATTTATTTATTCATTTATATACAAGAAGAGAAGGCTACCCTTGAGCCTATAATATTCATCTGATCACTGGTCTCCCATTTGGTCCTCATTGCTTTATCTTACTATTATTGAATGTCAATAACCGTATTATGCAATTTCAATTTCTTCTATTTCTTTCTTTATTATGCACCCCATACCCATCCCGTGGGCGGTGGTGTAAAGGATTACAGAGGCACATAATCGGTTCAGGAACTGAACCCTCTAGTTCGTTTAGCTAAGCAAATAACAATGTTTTATTATTATTTATATATTATTATTATTATTATTATTATTATTATTATTATTATTATTATTATTATTATTATTATTGTTTGACGCTAGTTACAAAATTATTAATGTTGTATACACATGTACTACACAAGAGGCTCACAACAGTCACTATAAAAGGCACTTTACATCTATAGTGAGTCACACAGTTACTAGTCTTGCTCCTCACCCACCCAACTGGGCGGCAGCTTTACAGTCATGTGCTCCATACCCACCCAACTGGGCGGCAGCTTTACAGTCATGTGCATGCATTACCTACAGTAAGCAAATTTTGGATACTTCGCTAAGATTTCGGGCAGCACATCATTATGAATGAAGTACTTACACATTTCATTATGCAACTTTAATAAAGTTGTCCTTCAGCATTTTGTGGTGTTCAGCTACCCTTATCTTTTGTATGTTCCTCACATTACCAGTATACACAAACATTGACATGTAGGGATATAGACTCTCAGGTAAGTTAGTAATTTAAATGCACAGTAGCAGTCCTAGGCGTTCAATCCCCGACCGCCGTCCAAGTGGTTTGGCACCATTCCTCCCCATCCAATCCCAAATCCTTATCCTGATCCCTTCCCAGTGTTAAATAGTTGTAATGAACAGGCACTATATATTATATATACATTATATATATATATATATATATATATATATATATATATATATATATATATATATATATATATATATATATAATTATGCCAGTATAATCTAATAATATATACTGGTCTAATAAAATAATTAGACCAGTTAATACTCTCACTCGTTGTGTTAGCATATGTTAGCTTGATAAAACTAACTGTTCATTGTTGAGAAATGTGTTAACAAACAATATATCTGACTTTATCAAGACTGTAGCTTGCTTAGCAAAAGGAACTTTATTAAATTTGGGTTCAGTTTAATTACCTCTCAATGGATGAGTAATTGGGGCATAATAAAGGAACTAAGCTCATAAAATGAAAGATGGGAAAACAACATTAGAGAGATAAACTCGAGAGACGTTTTCATGTTAACCCGAAAATTATTTGAGGAGCAAGACGGACTGCGGGTCAGGCAATTGGTCTTCATGCTATCGTTATGGGGGATCAGCCATTACACGTGTTAATGACTCTTGTATAGTTGTGTAGTTAAGGACAACAGGGTAAAGGGGTAATGGGCATTGTGGTTGATTGTTCTACCTGGGAATCCTCCACTGTTTTATATCTTATGTATGTATGTATGTATGTACTCACCTAGTTGTGTTTGCAGGGGTTGAGCTCTGGCTCTTTGGTCCCGCCTCTCAACCGTCAATCAACTGATGTACAGATTCCTGAGCCTACTGGGCTCTGTCATATCTACATTTGAAACTGTGTATGGAGTCAGCCTCCACCACATTACTGCCTAATGCATTCCATTTATTAACTACTCTGACACTGAAAAGTTCTTTCTATAATCTCTCTGTGGCTCATTTGGGTACTCAGCTTCCACCTGTGTCCCCTTGTGCGTGTACCACATGTGTTAAATAAATGTATGTATGTATGTAGGTAAGGAGAGAGAGAGAGAGAGAGAGAGAGAGAGAGAGAGAGAGAGAGAGAGAGAGAGAGAGATGGAGACCGAGACAGAGAAATAGATATAGACAGAGTCAGGGAGAGAATGTTAGACACAGAGACGGATAGATAAGGATATGCAAAGTCAGTGAGAGAATGACAGAGATAGAGCGAGGAAAGAGACAGAGAGATAGGCTGACACAAAGAATGGCAGAAACGAGGAGAGGCAGAGACAGAGGGGGACAGGGACAGGCGGACAGGGACAGGAGCAGAGGGACAGGGACAGACGGACAGGGCCAGAGGAGGGACGGGGGAACAGAGGGGGGGGGCAGTGGGACAGGGACAGAGACAGAGGGACAGAAACACAGAGACAGAGGGACAGGGTCAGAGAGGGGGACCGGGGGACAGAGGGAGGAGAGGGGGGCAGGAGACCAAGAGAGAGGGGACAGAGGAGAGACAGGGGATAGAAAGAGTGGGCAGGGGGGACAGGGACAGACAGAGAAGGACAGGGACAGAGGGACAGGAACAGGGGGGCAGAAAGGGCAGACAGGGGGACAGGGGGCAGAGATAGGGACAGGGGAACAGAGACAGGGACAAGGGGACTGGAGGAAAGGGAGGGGGACAGATGAAGGACAGCGGACAGAAAGAGTGGGCAGGGGGACAGAGAGGTACAGGGGACAGAGAGAAGGACAGGGGGACAGAGATGGACAGGGGGACATAGAGGAACAGGGGGACAGAGTGACAGGGGGGGACAGAGTGACAGGGGGGACAGAGAGAGGAACAGGAGGACAGAGAGGAACAGGGGGACAGAGAGAGACAGGGGGACAGAGAGAGGGACAATGGGATAGAGAGGGACAATGGGATAGAGAAGGACAGGGGGACAGAGAGATGGAAAGGGGGGACAGAGAGGGGGACAGGGGGAAAGGGATCGGGGACAGAGGACAGAAAATGTGGGCAAGGGGACAAAATGAGGGACAGGGGGACAAAGATGGACAGGGGGACAAAGATGGACAGGGCGACAAAGATGGACAGGGGGACAGGAGGAAAGGGGGGAGATGTATGAGGGGGGATTGTTTGCGAGAGATGGAGAAGGGGTATTTAGAACGGTAAGTTAGAGAGGGGGCAACTGAGGCGCATCATTGAAAAGCAAATGAGCATCATTGCAATAGCAGGAGCCACGCACATCTTCAGCCTGCGTTGTTGAGACATTGTCAATTAAGCGGTGTCCAATAACAGTATCTTCGGTATTTAAGCGATACCTTAAAAAATACTGGAAATATTGAAAGCTATTAATCCAGATATTAATCCCCTTGTGCAACGTACACAAGAGGCAACAGCTTCTAGCTCTGCAAGCGGCAATATAAAATAGAGAATAGGCGATTGTTTTCACTCATAGTGTAATAAACCCACGGACCCACCCACCCGCTGAAGCCGTAAATACCAAGACATTACTTCCGTTTAAAATTTAGCCGGAATAATCCTCAGGTATGTGGAGGATGTGGGAGGCCTTTGATCAACCGCCGACTTCCTGCCCCGTCGACGGGGCCATCAGCCCTCAGTCTGCCCTCAGCCAAATTCATGTGAAACATGTATGTGTGTGTATTAAATATTTTAATTTATTATTTCTAAGATTTAGCTGTTAGCTCTTGGACCCCGCCTTTCTAAGCGTCTGTTGTCTAATGTACCGACTCTCGCCCTCTTTTCCTCCATCATATCTAAACAACATATATTTTTATCTAACACACACACACATCCCCAAGATGCAGCCTTTAGCAGCTTCCTGACTTTCAGGTTCCTATTTACTGCAAGGTGAATAGAGGCATTAGTGTGTGTATGTTTGTGTCTGTGTGTGTGTGTGTACGTGTGTGTGTATGTGTGTGTGTGTGTGTATACTCACCTAGTTGTGGTTGCGGGGGTTGAGCTCTGGCTCTTTGATCCCGCCTCTCAACTGGCAATCAACTGATGTACAGATTCCCGAGCCTACTGGGCTCTATCATATCTGCATTTGAAACTGTGTATGGAGTCAGCCTCCACCATATCACCTTACCTTGAGGTGGTTACCTTGAGGTGCTTCCGGGGCTTAGCGTCCCCGCGGCCCGGTCGTCGACCAGGCCTCCTGGTTGCCGGACTGATCAACCAGGCTGTTGGACGCGGCTGCTCGCAGCCTGACGTACGATCCTAATGCATTCCATCTATTAACTACTCTGACACTGAAAAAGTTCTTTCTAACATCCCAGTGGCTCATTTGGGTACTAAGTTTCCACCTGTGTCCCCTTGTTCGCCTACCACCCGTGTTAAACAGTTTATCTTTATGTACCCTATCAATTGCTCTGAGAATTTTGTAGGTAGTGATCATGTCTCCCCTTACTCTTCTGTCTTCCAGTGTCATGAGGTGCATTTCTCGCAGCCTGTCCTCGTAACTCATGCCTCTTAGTCCTGGGACTAGCCTATTGGCATACCACTAAACTTTTTCAAGCTTCGTCTTGTGCTTGACAAGGTGTGTGTGTACGTGTGTAACACACACGTACTTATGTGGTACGTGTGTACTACATAATTGTAAGGCGTTTGCTGAATTAGAAAAGTCGGCTAGCAGTTCACCCTTAACGACACAATTAACTCATTACATAAAAAAATACGTGGCTGTGCAACAGTGTGTGGGAATTGGGGAACTGGTGTGCATTTAGACGACTGGTGAGGACCAACAATGACGTAGAAGGATGGCACCAGCGTCTGAATCAAAGGGCAGTGAGGAACAACTTGGCTTTATATATTTTAATCCCCTTACTGTACCGTGAGGCGTCCCTGGTAACCTTGCAATACCAACTGGTTTCTGATCAAAAGCTAAAGTCTAGTCGCCGCAAGGGCAATAAAGAGAAACATGAACATTTGTGGAAGCTTTGGGACCGTTACGAGGAAAAACAGATAAGCACCTCACAGTTCCTTAAGGAATGTTCGCGTTTTATCCCAGGAAGTGCCTGAACTAGAATTAGAAAACAGCAGTCTGTTTACTGGTTGTTATTTAACTTAAGTTAGTTGTAAATGATAATGTAAAAATAGCCACTGAGAACTGATGAGTTGGCCAAGACTTTTGCTCGTAAAGAGGGAATTGATTACCAACTTGGACTGCCTTTGAGCAGCCTGAGGGCAGCAATATCCCAGGAACATCAACTAAATTTCGGAGACTTGAGGCAAAGTTAAATTCACACCAGTTACTCCATCTATCATCATTCTATTATGCAAAAAGAACCGCACGTCTATAGGTCATCCAATAATGTTAGCAGACTTCTAGATGTTACCACTGCTAGACTTAGGCTCGGCTACAAGTACCTCTGGGAGTTTGTAACATCTGCTGATGTAGATTTGACTAAATGTAAACTCTGTCAGCAGAACTATTCGCATACTTTGCGTCATTATATAATGGAATGTGAAAAAATCGCGGAATTTAGAGATAACACCATCAATAGTGTCCAAGAAATGTGTAAGTACTTCATTCATAATGATGTGCTGCTCGAAATCTTAGCGAAGTATCCAAAATTTGCTTACTGTAGGTAATGCATGCACATGACTGTAAAGCTGCCGCCCAGTTGGGTGGGTGTGGAGCAAGACTAGTAATTGTGTGACTCACCATAGATGTAAAGTGCCTTGTATAGTGACTGTTGTGAGCCTCTTGTTGATCACTTGTGACACAAAGATTATTGATGTGTGTATTTGTGTAGGTGATTAGATATGTATGTGTATGTATATATGTATACGTATATATATATGTACATGTATGTATGTATGAGAGTGTGTACATGTATATATAATATTAAAAATTTTGTAACTAGCGTCACAAATTGTTATTTGCTTAGCTAAACGAACTAGAGGGTTCAGTTCCTGAACCGATTATGTGCCTCTGTAATCCTTTACACCACCGCCCACGGGATGGGTATGGGGTGCATAATAAAAAAAGAAATTGAATTGAATTTTTTTTATTTTTTTGCAGGGATATTCCTGCGCGGGCCCTAAGCCTCTGGCTGGCCCACTAAGTGTTGCTTGTTTCTGTTTTACATGGGTGGAGTATGAGTATTTATGACTCGTATGATCGCTTCAGTAAGATTTTGCCATATGTGTTTAACAACTTCTTCTGCTCTGTTGAATCTAAGTTGAAATCTTAATGGGTTTGTGACTGTGCACTGTGTTAGATAATGTTCCAGTGGTCTGACGGGCATTTCTCCACAGTGTTGACATTTCCTCTCATCTTCCGGAACCTGTAAGCCTATTTCCCATGCACATGGGTATCCAAGCCTGATGCGATGTAAGTGTACTTCTGTTGTTCTACTGCTCCCTTTCATCAAACTAAGTGGTTCGTAGTTGGTTGAATTCTTGTACCATGAATTGAATTGGTCTGATTAAGACTTTATGACCATGTAATCTATGTTTTGCTCCACTACTTACTGATTGAGTATGGGGTGCATAACAAATAATAGCCTCCTTCGGGGGCGCCTTGTTTCTAAACGTGTTAGTCTTAAATCCTTTAATCTCAAATCTTGCTACAATGTACCTCTTAATATATGTTATGTACTCTCGCAACCCAATGTACCTTCTTGTATATAAATAAATAGATTTCAACTGTAAGGGGGTATGGTTTGCACCTTGTTATTCTAATAATGGATAAATAATTCTAATAATGGAAGCGCTAATTATATGAACAAGTGCCATATATTTATTCAGACGAGAACAACAGCGAACACAAACCAGCGCATATACGAACGGAATGGTTTGTATGTACAAACTTCTCAGTGAACGAAGTTGTTTCTAGCCCGGTATCCGAAATTGCAGTATACGACTTGACCAGTCCCCGATAGGGATATAGGACCAAGATGATAGTGGGGCAAACTTAGTGAGGAAGCAGGAAATGAGTGTGAACAGCAAATGGGTTATGGAAATAGTGGCTGGGTGGAAGCAGTTTGTAAGGATGGAGTGCATTTACAGTATTTGATTATGGTGGACAATTCATGAGATAGCACTGTATACAGGTCTTAAAAAGCAGTTGGATACTGCTTAGAGTGAGAGATGAGTGCATGTCTTTTTTTATATTTACATAGTTTGAATGATGCAATGAATGGAATATTGTAGTGGTTTTATTTTTTTTATACCTATAATCTGCTAGAACAATACAATAGTTTTGCATTTTTTCTTCTGGGCTAATGCTGCCCCCTCCTCATAAGTCTAAAACAAGATAATTAAAAGTTTTGTTACTAACCAATTACTTTGGCTTATGAAATTTATATAATATTCATTTTTCAGAAATGGGTGTACTCCCAGAAATAGCTAAGGCTGTAGAAGAGATGGATTGGACGTAAGTTTGCTGATTCTCTTGTACATTATGTAACGCTGTACTCAATAAAGTGTTTCAAATACTGTACTGAAGTAAATATAGTTGGTAAATAATAATTGAAATGGACTAGTAGTTTTATTTGCTCTTCATTGGGTATGGTATGATATGATTATGCACTGTATATTCCCTGTAAATACTATAGAGAGATTTAAAGTAAATTGTATTGCATGGAAAACTAGTATGGTTGCAATATTAACTTTTTTTAATGTTGTGATATACTTGCTAATATACTAATAATTTGTGAATACTTGCCCTAAACATACTTGTATTATACATACTTGTCTAAGAAATGAGCCCATGTACTGTGCAGCTGTTTAATATGATAACTTCATGGTGCACAATAAAAATTATACCCAATTTTTTTTTTAATGTTGTTAAAATTGCCTCCCTGATCATGTAAATGGAAAAACAATTACAAAATCTAATTTGTCACAATGTCATCACAAGATGTTGAGCACATGTGCAGGAGTGACTCGAAGCTGATCTCTTGGGTGATTCAAGACCCGCGAGTTGCCACAGATACTTTTCTTGTGATTTTTATCGAATAATACTATTATTTATGTTTTCGTGTACACAGTAGAACATGTGTAATGTTTTAATAATGATAATAAGTGTCACTAATGTGTCCACAAAAAAGTGGTCAATATTACATGTTAAATTTTCACTAATATTTACTGTCTCACATACAGTACTCTGAATTAATGTGAGACAATGTACAATGTACTTACACGATAATACTCTCTCAGTACTTCATGAGTAAATTCATTGAAGCACTCAATACAGTAGTACACATGGTAACTTTTGCATTCTGTGCACCAGGTACATGCTGACTTTCACTAATCGTCTTTTTGCATGCTTGTAAACATGGTACTTGGGTATAAATTTTGCAAGTCTTCCTGTACCCGCTATGTAACCAAACTTGTGTAGTGTACAGTAGTCTATGCAGCTCAATCTGTCGGTAGCAATGTGTACATCTTCTGGCACAAAACTTGGAGAAGTTTAATACTGGAGTTCCCACTTGTGCAACTTTCAATGATCAGTGGACTCTGACTCTGTCATTTTCTTCATCAATCTGCTGCAAAATAATGTTGATTTTGTAGTTGTGATGTGCATTATGCCTCGCATGCAAGTCTTGCATTTTTCAATATTAAAAAGTATTTGACAGTCTTCCAACCACTTTTGGATTTCATTTAATCTTTTTCTTTTCTCCATTTAATTCAATTATAATTTTTACTTCCCACTTCACCATAGATCTTGGTCATGTGCAAATTTGATAATGTGGTTTGTAATACTGTATTCTCATTTGTCATAGATGTATTTGACAAAAAGGGTTGGCCCCAATATGGAACCCTGCAGTACAGTGTACTCAAGATTTCTCCAGTTGAAATCATTTCTATTAAGGATGACCCTTAACTGTGTTTTAACCAATGTTTTATTCGTCCTAGTACAGTATTCTACTATTTATTGCATGTGCTTGTAATTTCCTCGCCAGTCTGTCATGTGATACTTTATTCTGCTCATTACTTCGCTAATTTCTGAGCAGGAGGTTTCTGGTAGATCAACCGCATCTTCACTGAACTGAATGATTTTTGGTCTGATTCACTTTTCGTCATAATTCAAGCCGGATTATAAGTTTTTGGATTTTAAATGTTTGCAAATTTTTAATGGTAAATTATAGACTCTTCAGGTATATCTAGAACTAACACAAACATTTAATTACATTCATTAATTAATTAGTAATTTTAGAAATCATTAAGTATAAAAGATTGTAATCATCTAGGTGGACACAGGAAATGTTAGCCCAAAGCTTGCAAAATAGTAAACTCATTATCTATTGTAACATTCATTCTTAGGTTGCCAACGGATGTCCAGAATGAGGCAGTCCCACTTATTTTGGGAGGTGGGGATGTGCTCATGGCAGCTGAAACAGGCAGTGGCAAGACTGGTGCTTTCTGTCTTCCCATCCTACAAATTGTCTGGGAATCACTTAAGGATATTCAGCTTGGCAAGACTTCAAAAATTACTAAAGAAATATGCAAGTGTCCATTGCTCTTTTGTGCCTGTTTATTGCAGTACTGTACTTGATATCTGAAAATTATTATTATAAATGCTTTTAGTATACATAAATATAAATATGCATATACTAGTACAGTACTGTACATAAATTTTAATATAAATAGTATTAATATAAATAGTATTATTATAAATGTTGTTACTCTAATATTATACTGTTATTATTCTTTTCTTTTTTCTTTTTGCAAAATAGCTCCTCTCTGGTTGATGAGCTTCTTTGACCGTGACGCAGGAATGGCTGTGACACCTGATGGCTTGCGGTGCCAGTCACGGGATCCTAAAACATGGCAGGGTGCCCGTTGCACCAAGGGTGTCACTGGCAAGGGAAAATATTACTATGAAGCCGTTGTGTCGGATGAAGGGTTGTGTCGTGTCGGGTGGGCAACTCCTCAGGTAGGCAGTATTGCTGGCACCTTTGTTCCTCCAATTTCTTTTAGCTGCTGCTGAACATTTTATAGTTCAGTAGAAATGATAATACTGTACTATAATGTATTCCCAGTGTGAATACCTAGTTATGACTTTTACTGGATTATATTATATATTTTTAAATGGTTTCTGTTCCATATCCAACCCATCCTGTTTAGATAGTAGTTTTTGTGACTGTGCACCATAGTACAAATTTTTGCTGTAAGGCATTGACATAATAAGCAATTAGATAGTAGAACTTTGTACTATTCACTTTATAGATAAAAAATTTAGCTAAAAAACAAACTTAAATATTCCTAGGCCTAGTATAGCGAGCATATATACTATATTATGCCTTGAATAGCGGATTTGTCCTAGGAAGGTTAGGTTAGGATAGTTTGTCTTTGCAGCACAAGTAGAAAATGGTGTTCGGTTTGTGAAAATTCAATAGTATTTATCATAAATACTATTAGAAAATAGAAAACATATCAATTTCTACTTTCTAATTGTGTTGTACATCGGTATATAAGAATGAAGGTAACTGCAGAAAGCCTATTGGCCCATATGTACATGTATAATCATCCTCATCCTTCCTATAAGTACTATTAAAACAGGTGAATGGGCTGAATATCTTATTAATGCCATTACCTATCAACTTGATATTACACAAGTTACTATGGTGTAAAGAGTTTAAATTTAAATGGGGCAGTGTAGTTCTCTAGCGACTTCTTGGATCAAATCTTGTGCATATTTTCCCAAAAACATAACCTAAGGGCCAGTTTTCTGCATTAATCTTTCAAAATGGTATGCATAGAATTGCTTCAGAACTGGTACTATGGTAGGTATGATTTTGTAGTGAAGTTTTCACAAGTAGTCATATCATAATCAACCTTATTTACTTATATACAACTCCTTTTGTTCTAGAGATTGCATTTTTTCATGTGCATTTTCATCTTCATGTAATAATAATAATAACAATAATAATACAGTAAGCCCTTGCTTTACATAAGCAAATTTCATGAAAACAAGTTTAAGATTGTAAACTGTTATAATAGCTGCAAGCCTCTCCATACAAAACTTCCAGGCAGCATTTGCCCCAAACTCTCCATATTAATCAACAAATTCAATCCTTGAAATCAACACAACTGCCAGGAAAGTCGGCACCATATTTGAATGCATCGACTAGCACATCCATTGATGATGATGTACAAATATTTGATGAAGTCAGACGAATCGAGGCATAGTTGAGGGAAATGCAGCTGCACTCTGCATATCAGAAAATGACTTGTAATTACGAAGCAATAAGATGCTTATCTTAACATACTAAGAAGGTTAGGTAAGGTTGGTGTTTTCTATGAAGTTTTTCAAGGTAAACTAAAATATTCACAATAAATTAGTATGTCACATATGCACGTATTTAATAAGTCAATATTGACTTAAGGAAGTGCGAGAACGGGTTGGAAAATGATTTGATTTTGGTCTATTGAATATCATTTATTAAACATGGTTACACGCCAAAGAGAACACTGGTAAAGTTAAACCCAACTGTTTGACACCTCCATCCTGGAAACAGCCATTGTTTCCAAAATGGTAATGAAAGTGAGTAAATATTTTATTTTTATTTTTTTGAAGGGGGGGTGAAAGGAACAGGCATTGAAGTCCATTTGGGAAAGATAATTATGCAAGAATTTAATGCAGAAAGTTGGTAAAACAAATTAAAACGTTAATTTGTGCTGAGTAAACCATTACTTGCGTATTTGTAATAAAGTACAGTACCTACCTCATGTTAGGCGAATTTAATGCTTTCAAAACTTCAAGAAGCAAAGGCTTGCTGTAGTTTGTACTGTATTTTCACCTGCATTGGGAGATGTTATATTTTATCAATTGCCTTTATGCAATAATATTTTTTATATTCACAACCAAAACAACTTATATTTTCAGGCAGCATTAGATCTTGGAACATGTAAATCGGGATTTGGATTTGGAGGCACTGGAAAAAAGTCTAATTGCAAGCAGTTTGATGATTATGGTGAATCTTTTGGCCTCAGGGATGTCATTGGTTGCTATCTCAACCTGGATGCCATGGAGATGCATTACAGCAAAAATGGCACTGATTTAGGTAAAGCTTTCACATTACGAAGTGAATTCAAGAATGCTGTCTTCCATCCAGCTGTAGTTTTGAAGGTTGGTAGTATAGTACATGCATTATTCATGTTGTGTATTTTAAGCAGTGGTGGATAATTAGATGATGATATTAATTAATTATAGATATGGTCTAAGGCAGACTGAAATTTGCCCAGTTTTTTCTTTTTGTTGGTTTGTTATGCATTTGTCACAGTATTTGGACTTGGTGTATTTCAAAAGTGTATAGTGGTCATGTATATATACAGTGACACCTCCAAAATTTGGATCATATTTATGATCTAGGTCATTAAGAAAATTAATACAAATAAGTAAATTTCTTATTGAATTTTCTATCAGTTTTTAACTGTTGGTTCTTTACTCAAATCTCTCTAATATATATATATATATATTCAGGTAAGGTACATACATACATACATACAAGTGATGTTACATTAACACTTTGGTGCACCCCGCTCGCCACCCCTCAACTGTGCAATATGGGACCCAGGGTGTCACGGGAGTGCGCGTAAATTCTGAAAAGTGTATACTCTCTTCAACTTTGTCACCTTAATTCTCGTCCTACGAGATTAAATTTGGTATCATTGTGTTCGCAATAGAATTCTCTACAGCACTAAATGCATATAAACTCCAAAAGCCCGGCTAATTACCCGCAGCAAACAGAGAAAGTGCGAACGAGTTACCCAGGAGCGCGCATACGCGATAAAATGTTTTCACTATTTTCACTCTGGTCACCTCAATTTTTATCCTAAGTCTTTCATTTTGGTCTCAATGGGTTCGCAATAGAATTCTCCAGAGGAACATTAGCATATAAAATAAAAAACCTGGTCACGCTCCAACCGCCGACGAGTTGAAGACGGGCCACGCGTTAGCCGCGAGTGAGTGCTCAGCCGCCTTCCAGCTACACTCCCAATTCCCCCCCTTTTCAAGCCTTTCTTTCGCAATTTTCTTCCTGGAAGAGCCTTCTTCATGATCACTATCCATCGTGGAGTAAGCGTAGATAGTTTCTAAAGCCGCAGTAAGAAATATAGCCATGGAAAATAGCCGAAATGTTCACACGTTTGAGATGTGAGGGGAGGCGACATTGGTCACAACAGTGGAGCGAAAGCAATGGGCCCACGACATGTGCCAAGCTGCCTGAGGGCCACGAGGCTCAACAAAGAAAATGGGAAGACATCGGCGCGCATTTTAAAACCAGTCCCCAAAAAATCGGATAAAAACCTGATTTTTGGCGATTATTTAAAGTGGATGACGCAATGCTGCGTCATGCCCGGGCGAAAGTGTTAATGGATTGATATATAGATAGAGCTAGTACATACAATGCCTAAAGCCACTATTACGCAATGCGTTTCGGGCAAGAAAAACATTAATATCTAGAACTTAATACTAATTGAGCATAAAGAATAAAAAGTGTTGAGAACAAATACAAATACAGATAAAAAAAAAAAAAAAAAAAAAAAAAAAAGGGGGGAACATGACTGAAAAAGCAGCACAAATACAATAGGTTGACAAACAGTGTTGATTAAACAAAAAAAAATTTCAATACAAAAATTCAAAAAAATAACTTCAATAAAGTGCAAGAATAACTTCAGTGAATTTAATGATATTTGAAAGTTACAGATGATAGCAATTTATGTGATTTCCAGAATGCAGAGATGTCTTTCAATTTTGGTGCAACAGAGTTCAAGCACCCACCTAAAGCGGGATACGTAGCAGTGTCTCAGGCCAGCAAGGACTGTACTGTGAGCTCAGGTGTGAAGGGAGGTGGAGACAAGCCACAAAAGCTTCAGAACAATGCTCCACACGCTGTCATTATTGAGGTAAGAATGGTAACACGTGACTGGTCTGTATTTACTTGTCCAGTATCTGGTTTATATTGATTGCTGGATGGATGTCTAACAATATAACCTATACAGTTCGGTACAGATTCATTTTTACATCACTGTTGCTTTTAAACTAACCTGTTCATTAAATCCTGGATACATACAATATGAAGATTCAAACTAAAAGTAGTATGTTGTGCTATGTGAATTGTTAAACAGTTTAGATAGAAGTGGCAAGTTCCAAAAGCAGACCATTTTTGTTTAATGCAAACAAAAGTTTTTATCATTTAACAGCCTTCAAGAGAACTCGCAGAACAGACCCTAAAACAGGTTCAAATGTTTCGTAAGCATCTAGATAATCCAGTGGTTCGTGACCTTCTTGTTGTTGGTGGTATACCCGTGAAAGAGCAAATAGCAGCACTCAATGCAGGTGTGGATATTGTTTGCGGTACTCCAGGACGCTTGGAAGATCTTATTAATACAGGACAACTCTCTCTCCAGTCTTGCAAATTCTTTGTGTTGGATGAGGCTGATGGACTTCTTAAACAGGTAAGTTTGATTTTATCCAAGGAAAAGTACTTTTTATATTTTGGTAGTAAATATGTAGGAATACCTGATATAAATTCAAGTACTGTATCATCAGCTTGCCTTATGAATTAGAAAAAAAACTAAGAACTCTTGACTACCCGATTTCTTGTATTAAGTCAACTACTCGTGGAACATTTACACATTTCCTTAATGTGCGTCTTTGGCTATCAGTAAATGGGCACTTGAGAGTTGGGCAACTTTTATAGATTTCATCCTGGAAAGGTTGGTCATATTTTTTAAATGACTTTAAATATACAGCTGATTTATTTATAAGGTAACTTGATGCATTACTGTATTTTGTTGACTTTCATTTATTGCATTAAATTTCTTGCCATATTTTGTTTCATGTAATTACTTTATCTTGTATACAAGTGTACTGGTATTGCAGGGGCATGAGCGTCTCATCAATAACATCTACAACTCCATACCCAAAATCACATCTGAAGGCAAGAGACTCCAGATGGTGGTCTGTTCTGCCACCCTACATTCCTTTGAAGTGAAGCACATGGCAGTAAGTTTCTGAACCCTTATTTGGTAACACTTGTTTGCTAAGGAAAATTGTGCCTTCTCAACGGTGCAATGTCTTAAGACTAAGGATAATGAATTATCTTAGATTATGGTATACTATATAATAATCAGGTGAAAATTAACAAAGTGAATAGCATGACTAGTGTGTTCCAAGCATATATGGAGTGGAAAGAATGTTGTCTAATGTATCAATTAGTTTCCATAAAGAATATTTTGTACAAGGGTGACATTTTATTAATGGTTAGGTATACATATTTTATATATATAATATGACATTGTGTCTTTAATACTTCAAAGTTACTTAATGCTCTCTTTTTCAATGTGGAAATACTGTAGATTGAATCATAAGTGCATGTTAGGAATTTGTGTATCAGACTTTATGAATGTAATTGCAGAAGTGGTGAAGGTGAGAGATTCAGTAGTTTAAAGCTTTACTATTCATGTTGGAAGGCTGCTGAAAATGTGTTACCTGAAAGAAATAGAAGAAAAGATAATATCATAGTAAATATAGTACAATATTTAGTATGTTGCTTTTACTATAGGCACGGTTTACATTCCACCAGTCAATTTCCTTCCCTCAGTTCTGTCTTTGCTCAATCTTATTTGCATGAAACTTTTTTCCAATTACACGCATCAAATATTTAAACGACAGATTCTAGTACTGTACTTCCTACATCACACACTCGTCATCCTTTCTACTACAGTTTGCTTCAGTTTACTCATTTTCAAGTCTTCTACTATCCACAGTAAAGCTTTCAGCTGCACAATATCTCAGCCCTCGCACACTGCTACAACTCCATATGTTTCACCCAAGTATGGATGATGATGTTGATGTTCAAGATTCGCTACTTGGAACAAAAAGTCCCAAGCAGCACGGGCTATGGTGAGCCTGTAGGATGATGATGACAAAACTCTGGCATGTTACATTTCATCCTCCTGCTTTAAAGCTGTCATTAAGAGCTATAGAAACTTAATTTTGAGAACCTTTCACAGAGGAGCAGCATCATTACCAATTTTCCATGCAGATTTCACTTGAGGACTTTAAGGCATCAGTGCAGCTACTTCCTTCCCTCTCTTCCCTCATTTCACAACCTGTCCTCTTAAAAATGTAGCTTTTGGCCGTTTGCCCGTATGGCCGAAAGTGGATGTACAGTTATATGAAAATGAAAAAAAAAAAAAATGAAAGTTTGGGATTTCTTTTTTTTTTTCAACAACAGTAAGTTAAGGGTCCTCTGGTAGGTTAGGTGGGCAGGAAATTCTCATAAAGTTTCAAAACGTTATGAAAAACATTAATTGAAAGTCTCCTCTTCTAACCTTACCGAGTAAGCCGGACGACTCAAACAGAAAACAGGACAGTACGTCACTTTTGTGAGTTAATTTCATTTCAAATTACGTCCACTTTTGGCCATAGCGCGTATACGAGCGAAAAGTGACGTTATTTTTAAGAGGACGGGTTGCATATCATCCCATCATCTTCCTGTGAAGAGGAAGTTTGTGTTGTTGTTTTTCTGCAGTAATTGGCATCTCACAAGGAGCTCTGTATACCTACTTAAGCACTACTGTGGATCATTGCTGCTATTGATTTACTGGTGTGTGTGGTCATTCATGTTCTGTGATTGTGTTTTGTGAAAAGTATGGTTACTTTATTGTGTAATATGTGTAACAAGTTTTATCTCTTCATATACGCCTCCATGTTTTCTTGGTGTTGATGCCTTCCAACCTCGTGAAAGTGGAACATAGTGGTAGTGGAGCAAGCTTGTCTGATATTAGACACTGAACTTAAGAATCCTGTGTGTGGATGGTGCAAGTGCATTGCACCTAACGATGCACTTGCAATGCACTATTTAAGTCAATTTAAATTATTTATTCCAGAAATATGTAGAAAAATGTTGAAATTCTGCTTGATTGTATTAAGGAGATGGAAAATGTATTTAAAGCAGATTACTTAAAAAATAAACAGAAGTACAGTGCTTGCTATATTTTCTATTTAAATGTTATTATTAACTGATAAAATAGAATTGTTTGTAAATGGTACAGTATGAATATAATGTACTGTATTGCTAATCATTGTTATGTCAGTTCTTATAGCAGATTATTTGAAAGAATTGGTAGCTACTAGTCTGTTAAATAAGGGTGTACATGTTGAAGCCAAAACTTTTATCGTATAATATTTTTTTAATTTTGGTTTTTAATTTAGTGTCTATAAATAAGATATGTACAAAAAATTTGTAAATAGAAGAAAAAAATAATAATTTTACCAAGAATATTTTCTTGATATTAGAGCCTCTGAATTCCAAATAGAGTACAGATATTTCAATACCTTAAAATAATTTTGCTCCGACCAGTGAATTTTACTATAGAAAAACTTTACATAGGAACGTTTGATGCACTTCCCGACCTGGGTAGATCTTAAAGGGGAAGATGCTGTGCCCGAGACTGTCCACCACGTTGTTGTAACCATTGATCCCAGAACGGATAGTAGCTGGAGCAATCTTCGTCGCCATCTGCAGACTGATGGCGTGCATGTTAAGGATGGCGTGCGACCTGGGAACAATACACCTGGTAAGCAAATAAAAGTGCAAGGCTAAGCTTTACAGTTAATATTTGAGAATGTGTCTTAGTTTTTTAAAGTACTGTAAGTGTAAGTGCTTCTAATGTTTTAATTTGTTATGCTTTTCAGTTTGGTTTCCAGAATTTTTCTTTAGCTTGTTCAGATATGTATTTAGATACCATTTTGCCAATTTTAATGGTTTGTAATATGCTGCTTCACATTATGAGTTATGAATATTTTTTGAGGTTCACTTAAGCTGGCTTGTACTTAAGCATTAGTACCGATCGGCACGACCAGTTGGCCTGGCCCCTGCCTTCAACTAACTTCCCTACTCAGTTCTGTTGCTGTTGTTCTATTGGTGATTGCTACTTTAGTGCTCCGGTCCACCACTCAATTGCAGCGCTAATCTCATACCCTTCTAGCATTGAGATTACAGTATTATGTAGTACTCACTCTCCCAATAATGCAATACTTGATAATATTTTCCAGTAGTTAATAATAGCTTGAATTTAACATTATGATCATGAATATATAGGATTATGAATACTGTATAGCATTATTGAATATCGAATCATGTCCAAACAAATTCCGTGACTGGTGTGATCCACTTGCACGGAGCAATTTCGGTGAGATAGCTTCAGGAGGACCACTGGACATCTACCGGAAAGAGGCATTTCTTTACATTCATTGCTGTTTTGTTTTTTCTCCTTTCAGAGACATTAAGTGAGGCGGTGTAGCTGCTGAAAGGAGAGTACTGCATTAAGGCTATTGACACACACAAAATGGATCAAGCACTAATATTCTGCTGCACTAAGTTGGATTGTGACAATTTAGAGCGCTATTTTAATCAAATTGGTAGGTGTCTTGAATTTGTTAATCTTTAAATAGATTAAACCCCTACACTGTGTGCCTGTTACTTATACTAGTAACAACTCCATGGTGTGAAAAAAAAAGTTCTTTAATGTTAAAATAATCACTGAAAAATAATAATTAACATTTAGTTTACTTTGGCTGTGGTCGAAAGAAGAAATATCTCTGGCACAATTTGGAGACATTGGTGGATGAGATTACCAGGCATAAAGGTTCCCTGGGTGACATGAGTTGCCAAAAAATACATTTACATTACTTTAGTGTTACTGATTTTATTCACTGGTATTTTGCAGCTATATTATGCAACAGTGTTTAACTTAAGAAATTTCTGTAATAAAACATGCAGAATATAAATACACATTTGTATCACTAATATACACACACAGTATTATATTCTATGAACAATAAAATGTGCTGGTTTTTGCTATTATCGCATTGCATACACATTCTATGTACAGTATATCTACATACACTAATATGATCCACTAATCAGTTCTGGTAGGTTATCTTAGAGATGATTTCGGGGCTTTTTAGTGTCCACGCGGCCCGGTCCTCGACCAGGCCTCCACCCCCAGGAAGCAGCCCGTGATAGCTGACTAACACCCAGGTACCTATTTTACTGCTAGGTAACAGGGGCATAGGGTGAAAGAAACACTGCCCATTGTTTCTCGCCGGCGCCCGGGATTGAACCCGGGACCACGGGATCACAAGTCCAGCGTGCTGTCCGCTCGGCCGATCGGCTCCCTTTCCGGGCGTGGTAATCTAGTAACCAGTGATCCAAATTCAGCTTAGCCCTGCATATTTTACATGAAGTTGTAACAGCACGCATTGAACATAATACATTTTATTCATATTTTGAATGCTTTTACCATAGTTTTTCAAGGGCAATGATGCATTGGGCTGTTAGTATTATTTTATTATTTATATACTGCAAACTACTACTGAATTATTGCTCAGAATGAATGTACGCAGAATGTACTATTGTACATCTAGTATTGGGACCCCTGTGCAAGAGAGATGGAACTTTCACAGATGACATCAATGACATGAGTGAAATTAACCTCTGGACTTTGAAGTAGCCATAGACAGTTCGTGCACTCTGTGCCAGGCCATGATTTCTGGAATTCCATATTCATCAAGAATGGTAACACATTATGACCTCTTGTGGTATTCAAAAGAACACCATAAGAGGTCATAATGATAAACACTTCCAAAGGATACCTAATCAACCAGGTTGTGATTTGTATGTCAGGCTGCAAGCAGCTGCATCTAACAGTCTGGTTGATCAGACCACCAACCAAGAGTCCTGTTCGGAGACCAAGCCCGCAAGGACTTTAATCCTGGGAACCAACACACGGTAGCCGTAAGGCAAGATACATGGGTATCTTGCACAGGAACGTATCCATGTATCTGTTCTTGAAAGGAACAGATACATGGGTATCTTGCACATACCCATGTATAATAAATACAAATACACATGTATTTGTTACTAATATGCACACTATTATATTCTTTGAACACTAATATGTATTATTTGTACAGTTATTACAATGTATATACACATTATGTGTGTGTACCTACATTTTAATGCAATATTATGAACCACTAAGCAGTTCCAGTGGATGATATTCTTTTAATGTAGATACAACCACAGCATAGTCCCACATGCTCATTTGCTGCTGGCACATGACGAAGCAAAGTGCCACCTGATGCACTACAGCACTAGCCAAAACAGTGCTCTTATGAGAAACCTGGTCAATATATCCTGAATATGAATAATTTTTCACATGTTCTTTTTCTAAAGGAGCATGAGGTCCCATTACTGATGCATAGGTGCACTAACCTGTGGCTGTGTCTCTTACTGTAAATGCCATAGCCAGCATTGGATTCACTGATATCTGAACCTTGTACAAAGTCTTTAACACTGTCAGGATCATCTATATAACACGATCATTGTTAAATTAAGTTATTTCGATGTTATTAAGTGATGCTGTAGGCACAAGCTTCATGGTGGTGTTGTGAACTACCACTGTATGCACCATTCATGGTCTCTTTCACTACTGAGCCCCTCACAGCCAGGAGTGCCCATGATTTTTCCCCAAGATGGCATCTGGTTACTTGTGGTGTGAGGAAGCAGATGCAAGCCCCTCTACCTGCTGGAGTTTAAAATCTTAGGCTATACATAAAATTGGTCCTTGTTGATGTATACTGCTGATGAAATGACCTTGGTTGATTAGTGAGGTTAAATATTCCTCATAATACATAGTCTCATGAAATATAGTATAATTAAAATTGAGCCTATGGAGCCCATAGAGTGGTATGAGATTAGTGCTTCATTTAATTAAAATACTGTAGTTGATTTATAGGAACATTTGTCATCCTTTATCATTGTGCTAAACTAAACCCTGACTGCCCCAAAACTTTTAACAGGAGGAGGGGCCAATAACAGAGGCAATCCATATTCGTGTGTGTGTCTCCATGGTGACCGCAAGCCTAATGAACGCAAAGCGAATCTCCAAAAATTTAAGGATGGTGGAGTGAAGTTCCTTATATGCACTGATGTAGCTGCTCGAGGAATTGGTAAGTTCTTTTCGTTGCATGCATTGGTTTTCTCTTGGGGAAATTCTCTATATTTTAAAAGATGCCTGAGGATATGAGGATATTGTTAAAACATCCAAATGTTTGCTGCAGATGTTGGAGGACTGCCATTTATAGTCAATGTGACACTGCCAGATGAGAAGAGCAACTATGTTCATCGTATTGGGCTTGTGGGTAGAGCAGAGAGAATGGGTCTAGCTATCTCCCTTGTTGCTGCTGTGCCAGAGAAGGTTAGAGTTTTAAACCAATATTTGCATTCTTTATTAACTGGTAATAGCCCCTGACTTGACATTATTTTACATTGGCTTTCGCTGTCCTTATTTTCACTATTGTAAAGATGAATTCCTTAAACCTAAGTAACCTGTGTAAAGTCTCACATGTAGACTTTTGTTGTAGCTTGGTTAATATTTAAAGAGGAAAGAATGATAATGTAATTTATGGTATGTTGCAGCTTTTTGCAACATTGAATACTTTTCCATTGGATACTCTCTTATGTGCACACTCCAAAAAACTCCTTCATATGTGACAGTTGTATGAAAGGAACAGGAAAATCTGAAGTCTCCTTACAATAGTGTCAGTCTAGAAATGACCTAAGTTTAATTGCAGGATGAGAGCTATGCTCATGGTGTCCAGTCATCCTAGTACTTTGAAGCTCTGAAACTACTGATGGTTTTGGCATCCACCACCACCTAACATGTTCCAACCCTCTACCACAGTTTGCAAAAGAGAACTTCTAATATTTTTTCCATCACCTTTGTTTTCTTAGCTTAAGTCTGTGAGCTCGTGTTCTTGAAGTTGTATGGCAGGTTTCAAGAATTCCTCTTGTCAATTTTATTGATTCCTGTTACAATTTTGTAGGTAGTGACCATATCACCTCTTTTCTGTCTTCTAGCTTTGGTATATTTAACCTATACCCTGATGTAAATCAATGGGCCACAGAAAATATGGTATTTAATGAAGATAAGTTCCAACTTTTTCGCTATGGAAAATAAAAAATATCAAAACGGAAACCATGTACAAAATGCAGTCAAATCATACCATAGAACATAAAAGGAATATAAAGAATTGGGGAGTAATCATGTCAGAAGATCTTACTTATAAAGAACACAATAAAGTAGCAGTCACAATTGCAAGAAAAATGACAGAACCTTTCAAACAAGAGATGCTGTTCCAATGATGATACTTATTTATTTATTTATTTATTTATTTATTTATGCATATACAAGAATGTACATAAGGAATGTGAGGATACAAATATGGTAATTACAGTCTTGTAAAGCCACTAGCACGCGCAGCGTTTTGGGCAGGTCCTTAATCTAAGAAAATTTTAAGGAGGTAAATACTTGCAAAATTTATAGACAAAAAAATGATAACAGATTACATGAAATGAAAAAAAAAAAAAGATGAGAGAAAATTGTAGGTACAGTATATTAAAGCACATAGGTAGCTAAGATTGATTGCAATGACAGCTTGAATGGTAGTTGACAACAAATTGGTAGGCACAATACAGCAGAAACAATATAAGATTGATTGCAATGACAGCTTGAATGGTAGTTGACAAAAATTGGTAGTCACAATACAGCATATGGCTAGCACATAAAAGAAGACAGCAATGAACACAATGATAAGGTTGTTTGATATTACATAAAAATTAGGAGATTGGGTAACACTAGGTACAGAGCAAATTTAAAGCTCAGTGTAGGAAACTAAGAAGATGAAGTTAGGTACTTTTTGGTTTTGCTTTTAAATAAGGCAAAAGTTTTACAGTTTTTCAATTCACTAGGGAGTGAGTTCCATAGACTAGGTCCCTTAATTTGCATAGAGTGTTTACACAGATTAAGTTTGACCCTGGGGATATCAAAGAGATATTTATTTCTGGTGTGGTGATAATGGGTCCTATTACATCTGTCCAGGGAGAGTTTCAGAGCATGGTTTGCATTTAAGAACAGGGTTTTGTAAATGTAGTTGACACAAGAGAATGTGTGGAGGGAGTTAATATTTCTTTTCTTAATAGCACTTTTCTAGGTGCTAGTGCTTTCTAGAGTGGAATACTGTTGCACAATAACAGCCCCGTTTAAAGCTGGAAAATTGCTGACCTGGAGAGCATGCAGAGATCCTTCACTGCCAGAATTCTCTCGATAAACCATCTAAATTACAGAGACTGACTAAAAATGCCTAAATCTGTATTCTCTAGGGCACAGGCAGAAAAGATACATACTAATTTATACATGGAAAATATTAGAGCTGATTCCAGATCTGCACACAGAAATATCACACGAGACCAGAAGGCATGGCTGGATGTGCAGAATACCCCCATTGAAAAGCAGATGTGCAATAAGTATTCTGAGAGAGAACTCTATCAACATCAGAGGCCCGAGATTGTTCAACACTCTTCCACTACACATAAGGGGTTTAATGGGCCTACCCCTCGCAGTGTTCAAGAAAGAACTAGATAAACACCCCCAAAGGATCCCTGATCAACCAGGCTTTGATTCGTATGTCAGGCTGCGAGCAGCCGTATCCAACAGCTGGGACACGGACTGGTTGACCAGTCCAGCAACCAGGAGGCCTGGTTGGGGACCGGGCCACGGGGAACCTTGAACCCCAGTAGCCAATTAATTGGTAGCCTCTCCTAGTAGTTCTTGGTTCTCAGTTCTGGAAGCCATTTAGCTGCATGTCTTTACATTTTTTCCAGTTAATTGCTGTACTTTTCAAGATGAGCTCAATGCTACTGCATAATTCAATTTGGTCTCCCGAAGGTCGTGAACAAGTTCTTTAATATTTGTCATGCATGTATTTATAAGTGAATCTGAAATTGGAAATTGCAGAACATGCTCCTCACACAATGTTCTTTGTGATCCTGTTGTCTTATAACCATTCCCTAATCAGACTTCGGAAGAACATCCTTGAAATAACACGTTCCTTGACATTCCTGATAAGTCTTTCACGAGGTTCAGTATTAAAGGCCAAGGGATAAATTTAAAAATAGAGTATCAATTTTGTATATTCTTCTCTTGTTTCAGGTGTGGTACCATGGAGAGTGGTGTTCAACTCGTGGGCATAACTGTTTTAACACGCAGTTGACAACGGAAGGTGGTTGTTGCGTTTGGTACAACGAACCACAGGTTAGTCCTCAAGAGATTTTTTTGTCGTATTTATCTTTCACATTTGATATATATAGAACATCATTGCCTACTTAAAGATTTGAAAGGCTCTAGTCTAAAACTGATACAGTATTAAAAAAAATATTAGAGCCTAAAAGTGATAAATTCTGATTAGGAAGTAAAGTACTTGTATGTCTCTGGCGCTTCCCCTTAGTGATGCAAGTGCACCAGGTGATTAACAGCTTTTGTAATTTGAATGTGTTTTTTCCTCCTATTTTGAATCTCTTCTTTTTTTTCTTCTTTTTTCCTCACTTTAACTCCCAGTGTATGTGTCCCCCTATTCCTAAAATATGTATTAACAGTAAATAACTTCTTCATGGCACAAATTCTTCAATCTACATACTTCTGCAGCACCAATAATGCCAATTACATTATCTCAGAGGCCTCTTTACTGTATTTCAAATCACTCCTTACAGATATTCTGTAGCTTCTGGGTGTCATACTGATCTTGTTCTTCAAGCTATCTGAATAAACTTTGGCTTCTCTCTCTGCAGTGTAAACGGCACCCTTTACCCTTTCAAACATAAATTTAATTACATGTGCCTAGGACGCAAAATTACTGTAGGTGTGAATCGGTAATAAAATGCCATATTTTAGATTTAGGAACCATTTATTGCTTTGAAATTGAAATAAGTTTATTGAGGTAAAATACACACAAAGGGATGAGGTAGCTCAAGCTATTCTCACCCCGTTCAGTACATCGTGTTAATACATACATACACACATCACAAGCAATAAACGTATTACCGAACATTCTGAGAGATGAACATATACATTTCCTCCTCTACACAAGTAATTTATTGCTTTAGAAAAGCCAGAATAAAGAATTAATGATTGGAAGAAATTGGCAAGATTAGGCAGTGTTTGTTCATATGAGTATATAGCAGTATTATAGCAGTCTCCGTGGTGTAGTGGTAAGACACTCGCCTGGCGTTCCGTGAGCGCCATGTCATGGGTTTGTATCCTGGCCGGGGAGGATTTACTGGGCGCAATTCCTTAACTGTAGCCTCTGTTTAACGCAACAGTAAAATGTGTACTTGGATGAAAAAACGATTCTTCGCGGCAGGGAATCGTATTCCAGGGACCATAGGATTAAGGACTTGCCCGAAACGCTACACGTACTAGTGGCTGTACAAGAATGTAACAACTCTTGTATATATCTCAAAAAAAAAAAAAAAATATAGTAGGGTAGTGACAGATGTATACAATAGAAAAATACCAGTATAATATTACCTTTCAAGAGCCTCGGTCCATCACTACATTGAGAATCACATTTTACACTGAAGTGCATTCAAAATATTTTGTTTATAATGTGAATTAAATGTTAGGCTGTGACTGACACCCTTGTTATTTCACTAGTGATCTTTTTCTTATCTGAACCACTAGTACCTAGCTGATATTGAAGAGCACTTGGGAGTGACCATCCAGCAGGTCGATCAAGAAATGAAAGTTCCAGTTGATGAATTTGATGGCAAAGTGATTTATGGTGAAAAGAGAGCCAATGTTGGTAAGTTTTCTTAATAGTGTTTAAAATTTATGTGCAGTACACTATTTGTTCTTATTCTGTATGGAGAATGTTGTCACGACACACTATACTCCCAGTTGTTCCATGTTCTTTTCTGCGTGCACTTTTGTAGCTCTTGCTGCTCGTTTTTCACACTGATGTGCTTACTGTCACAGTGCTCAACCATTCCTGTCATTGGTGTTTGTTATTACAAGCATGCTTTTAATTACTGTGGCTACAGAAGTGGCACAATTTTGTGCCAAAGTTTAAAGTGCTCAAGTTATTAATGCTTGAAAATGCCTTCTTGTGATAAGGTTCTACATGATGCTGCTCCCTGGGTGTTAGTTCTTTAGTAGAACAAGGGATGAAATTAGCAAATAAATGATTATGCATTTCTATCTTTATTGGAACTAGAAGGTTTATTCAAGGGTAAACATCACTAAAGCAGTACAGCTACATGCTATTTACTTGGAAGGAAAATATGTACCTATATTTAAGTATTATTGCTACACATATTAACTGTAAAACAGAACTAGGCCTTTTTTTATAAATTTATTAAGAGCAAGCTGCATTTAAAAGATTAAATCCAGAGATTGAAAATAGGGAACAAATACAGAGGGAATGAAAAAAAAAGTATGAAACATTAAATGAACAGTTCCAATATGTGTGTACTCGCCTAGTTGTGCTTGTGGGGGGTTGAGCTCTGGCTCTTTGGTCCCGCCTCTTAACTGTCAGTCAACTGGTGTACAGATTCCTGAGCCTACTGGGCTCTATCATATCTACATTTGAACCTGTGTATGGAGTCTGCCTCCACCACATCACTGCCTAATGCATTACATCTGTTAACTACTGACGCATGGTGATCGCACCTCAGTTTACCAGTGTCTCCTGCCTAGTAACTATCGCGCCTGAATTCTTTATAAAGCATTACATTTGTTTTGGGATTTTTGGCTATTTGAACATAAAATTTGTTATTATATATCTTGCCATGAGTCCCAAGAAAGCCAGTGGTAAGGTTCAAGCCAAGAAAACACATGTGAGAATGACCATAGAGGAAAAACAAGAGAGCATTCATAAATGTCAAAACGGTGCACAGGTTGTTGACCTAGCTAGGCAGTACAACAAATCTATGTCAACAATATGCACTGTACTTGCTAAGAAAAAGGACATTATGAGCGTTAAAGTGGCAAAAGGCATATCAACAATCCCGAAACAAAGAACACAAACACTTGAGGATGTTGAAAAGTTTTTATTAATTTGGATACACAACAAAGAGTTAGCAGGTGATAGCATTTCAGAGGCCATCATTTGTGAGAAACCAAGGCATTTGCATGAAGACCTTTTAAAGAAAACCCCTGGAACGAGGGGGAAAAAGATGAATCAAGTTTGAAAATGTGAAAAGTTTGTGTGACAATAGAGCCTCGTGGAAAACTTTTGCTGTGGTCATTACCTGGTGGAATGCACCCAGGATGGAGTATCAGGGCTATACATCTTTTAAATCATAAAAGTAATAAACATTTCCCATCAACCTTACAAACCATATTAACCTATTTTCATGTATTTCCCCCATGTGCATTTTAACAAAGTTACTAAATTGCCTTTATCATTCTGTAAAATTTCAATTACAGTATACTGTATATAATTTTGTTAGTATAAATGGACTGAATATTCTGAAATCACTATTAATTTTACAATTTCAGATTCAAAGGTGGTCTGGACACCCAATTTGGTCAGACAGGTGAAGAGAGCATTTAGGATAGTTCGAAGGGATGAAGATGGTCACAATTGTGTTTGAAGAGGCAAACGCCCCCCCTTTGCTCCTGACATTATGTTCAGCCTATTGACCCCTGCACACCTAACACAAGGTAGGTTGAAAACTCCTCCTTCATGTCATTGGTTCATTAGCCAGAAACTTAGGGCCCATGCAGGAATATCCCTAAAAAAAAAAAAGTGGCCCCAACAATGCATCCTCCAAGTCTGGAGGATGAGCAGGAGCATTGTCGAGAAGCAGGCCCTTTAGTGTCAAACTTTTCTCTTGCAGATACTTTTTGATGGCAGGGCAAACCACTCTACATCACAGTTTTTCTGCACGTTATATATTTTTTAAAACTCTTGGATTTTCGGAATGATACACGAGCAAGGGTTTAATTTTCAAATCGCCACACAGCACAAGAGTTAGCCTATCCTGACACAAGTTAGCCCAAGTTAGCTTGTGTCCGGGCAATGACGTCTCCTCTTGGGTAATGTATGTCCTCTTCGGCAATTTTTTCCAGAATAGCCATGTCTCCTCACAATTAAACACTTGTTGTGGAATATATCCATCAATACAGTATCTACAAAATCTTTAAAATCACGAACAAATCTTTCAGCCCCTACTTTGTCTGAGCTGGCACCCTCACCATGCCTCACAACACTATGAATACCACGTCTTTTTTCAAAATTTCTCAAACCATCCCCTACTCAACTTAAACTCTTTTGTATCTGCAAAACTCGTTCTAGGGGTTTTCTTTATAAGATCTTGCATGAAGATTTCATTGTTGACCAAACCACACACTGGAAATTGAATAGACGACGACATTTCGATCCGTCCTGGACCATTATAAAGTCAATTGTGATGAGATGAGGGAAGCAAGAGCATTAAGTAGGCAAGAGAGAGAGGTGAGGAGATGGCAAGTATGTACGTATGTACATGAATAAAACATGTACATACTTATACATAACGTGTGTAAATAGTGTAATAAACACAATAACAGTATTTTGGGAGGAGGAATGTTGGCGAGTAATGTGTTGGAGGAGGGAGGGAGGACTGGCAGGGTGTGGCAGCTCACTCATGTTTTTTGGGCTCACCATACCAACATAGTGGATCGTTATGGTGAATACATACGTAGATGGGTATATACAATGTGTGTATATAGTGTAATAACAGCAAAAACACTGTTTGATTGTAGAATATGTCGCATATATGAGGCCCATAATTTTGAGCATAGCGATGTTCTATACTTTGAATTATATAAATTCCACAAATTATACACTTTTAAATAATATTACAGCAAAAAAAAAGGAAGAAATGTATGAGAAACTTCAAAATAATTGCGCAACATTTTATTCGCAGCAACTGCCGTCGCACGGGGTGGCGGGGCCGACAGACCCCCATCGCTCCAACGCTCAGCGCCCATAATTTGCTCAACTTCCCAGCTCCATCGCAGCTAAAGTAAGTCACATACAATATTTTTTGTTTAGTTTCCCTGTGATCAGACTCTGCATTTTAACAATATAAGAAGAGAAAAAAATTTTTTGGAAAGAATTTATTTCTTGTGCACCAGGGTGTTATTTGGAGACAGAGCAGTTCAGTGGTTAACTACTAAATTTTTTTTTCTCCCACACACGCACCCCCCTAGGAAGCAGCCTGTAACAGCTAACTCCCAGATACCTATTTACTGTTAGGTAACAGGGGTCATCCCCTTTTGTACAAAGAATCTGCTAAAGCTTTTAGGGCTAATCTTTGACACTCGTTTGTCTTTGTCGCCCCATATTTTTTACGTCCGAGTTGAATGCTCTAAGGCCCTTAACTAACTTTAGGTCATGTCCCATACTTCTTGGGGAGCTAATCGACACTGCTCCTCTCTTTACATTCCTCTCTCGTTCTGTCTAAACTCGATTATGGCCCTGTTTACTCGTCTGCTTCTCCTTCTACCCTTCACCATCCGGACACACTGCATCATACTGGGTTACGGCTCAGCTCTGGTACCTTTCCTTCGACACCTACCCTAAGCCTGTATGTTGAAACTGGCGTCCTGTTTCTACAGGATCGCCATGATCGCTACTGTCTTCTCCACCTTGCACGGTCCTTACAGCACCCTCACTCTTGCTTATGTCATGCCTTGACCTTTACCCATCCTGTGGTTCCTGTTCCCCTTCACCACCTATCTCTTTCTGTACGGTTGTCTGTTACAAAATGCTCTTTCAGTTTGTGTTACCAATATTTCCCCTCGTGTCATTCCGTCTTTGCCCCTATGGAGGGGTCCCCGTTCCTAAATTCTGTAAGCCTTGACCCACATGACTAAAACTTTTACCCCTCCTACAGTTCTAAATCACCTTTTCCTTGAACACTTTTCTTCACACTTCCACTCTATTTCCATCTTCACCAATGGGTCTTAAGTCTGCAGACGGTGTAGGCTACTCTGTTGTTTTTCCTGACTGCACCTTTGTGTCTCCTGCCTCCGGAGACTAGCATCTTCATGGCAGAACTTTATGCTATTCTCTATGCTCTTCATCAACTCTTTTCTCGCTGTCAATCCTCCTCTGTGTTTGTAGTTGACACTTGCAGTGCCCTCATGGCTCTAGAATCCTTTAATCCAGTCCATCCTTTGGTAGTTGAAATTCAACATTGGCTGTTTCTTATCTCCAGTAGATTTAAGACAGTGGAATTTCGCTTGATTCCCACCCATATTGGTGTGTTCTTAAATGAGCGTGCGGACACTGCCGCTAAGAAAGCTATCCGCACCTGTCCCATCTCCCTTAAAGGTATTCCTTATTATGACTTTTACCCAGTTATTCATTTTCCCATTCTTGCCCGTTGTCAGGGTTGTTGGTCTTTTGTTACTGGTAACAAACTGCGTGCTCTTAAGAGTAGTGTGTTCCCGTGGCCTTCCTCCTACCACCGTAACCGGTGGTGGGAAACGGCTCTGGCGAGGTTGTATATCGGTCATACACGTTTAACTCACGGGCACTTAATGGAGCGCTGCCCTGCTTCTTATTGTCCAAACCGTTGTCTCTACATGTCCTGACTTCCAGGACTTACGTGTCTTGCTTCCCGACCATCCCTCACTGTCAATTGTCCCTCGATAAAATTCTTGGTAAATTCAATAGCTTTGATATTGTTCGCCGTATGCGTTTTTGTTCTTGTATTGGCGACGTTAGTGATATTTAGCGCACTATGATTATCCCACACATTTGATGGTTTGATAATTACTGTACTGTACAGTACTTTGGTTTGGAATGTATCAAATAAAGTTGTTTCATGTATTTAAATGTGTGAGAAAATTCACTGGGGCTGTGAGATGAAGCGAACCTGTAACAAAGGCATTGCCAGTTGCATACTGTACCACCACTGATGGTAAAAGTCTTACAACTGGATATCTTGTGTGACGGGTTATGGTATCACAGCTATACTGAACCAAGATGGTATGGCTCTCCCTCACATAAATGAAAGAAATGCTGCTATTGGCCTTGCAGTGTGTAAGTTGCAGGTGGAAAAAATGAAAATTGTCAAATAAATAATTAAACAATTTACTGAAATAGTAATGAACAAAAATAACACATGACAATACTTGACTATCATGTAATGCAAAGGTGAACAAGTTAGTATGACCTTAAATGCAAAAAATAAACTATAAGCAATGAATAAAAGTATGAAGATATACTGGTGTTCTGAAGACAGCTACCATACCACCATGGCATCAGTCTCACGACGTTGGCTGGAAGCGGACGACGGGTTAGAGACACGAAGGTGATCCTAGAGCACTAAGGGAGAGACTGCCTCTCCAGGGAGGCAGCGCTCTTTATATAGTCCGGCGGTGATGACTCATCCAGTGTCAACACGAGGTGGACATCTGGTCAACTAGCAAACTGCTCGTTGTGGCTGGCGGTGCCTTTGTGTTGAGCTGTACCACTGTCAGTTGAAGGCAACTGCTTGTTGAACTGCTTGTTTGTGGGGACAAACTGCCAGTTAGCAGTGGCGGCCGGCTTGCCTGTGAGTCGTACCAGGCCGTGCCAGGCCCTGGGGGGTATGGAGAGGTGGCAGGACTGATGACTCTTCTGGGCTGGTGTAGATGTATACTTCCAGTGCAGAGGCATTGAAGGTGAAGGGAAAAGGCAGTTCCACTGCTATGCAGGGGATTCACGTGACACTTGTGAAGCCACAGAAAGTCTGGAGGCCCTACTGAAGCCAGTCCAAGTATTAAATAAAACCCCTGAAGTACGCAGGTGAAGGGTAAAGTGAAGGGTGAAGCAAGACCGTATGCCCCAACTTCAGGCACACACAGAAAATCACGTTTTGGCCCCGCCTCTCAACTGTGTATTTGAAGTTGGGGCGTATGGTGTTGAACTGCTTCAGCCTTCACCTGAGTGCTTGTAGGTCTTACGTAAGACGTTGACTCAAGGAGTGGCCTCAAAACTTGCTGTGATTTATGGGGAAATCCGGTTGTAAGACTTTTACAAAGTCAGTAATATACTGTGGTAGAGTATACAGCTGCCAGTGCCTTGGGCAAGGGTTTACGTCGCCTCACAGCTCCAGTGGATTTTCTGCTTGGTGTATATCAGGTTGTGATTTTGTGTGTGTACCGTATTGTTATGATCGCCGTCTGATAAGTCCTTTCTGGCCTCAAGAGTCATTGTTACCCACCTAGAAAGATTGCAGATGGCCAAAGCAGTTATTTAAGTTAAGAAGGGACAAGTCTTAAACAGAATTTTGCATAATATTTGACTGTAAAGGGGTAAATTGAGGTAGATTGAAAAACAAAATGGTGAACCGGGCAGGCGGTACTCACAGTTAGGCGAGTACACTCGGGAACTTTTAAAGTGCAACCAAACATGCTTTAGGCTCTCACAACAAGAGGTGAGTGGTGGTGGCTCAGGTGCTCAGCCAATCAGAGCACCTAAGGAGGGAGGGCAGGAGTGAGAGGGGGGTGGTATGTGGAAGTTTGGTGACAGTTGTGTGTAGTTTGTTCATCTTCATTGTAAGTTTCATGGCTTGGTGTGCATTTCCCTAGTAAATTTAAATAGGGAAAAATTCAGGTGTTTGATTTTTTAAATCAACTTTTTAAATGTTGAGTTGTTAAAGCCTCAAAGTGCATGGAGTTGGTTTGGGAGTATGGCATCCTCATGCTGTTGCGTGCTCGCGTGAGGTAGCAAAGTTGATGTAAAGTTGTGGGGTGTACATGCTCGGGACGTCCTCTCTCGGGATGGCTGGTGTTAGACCTGCGTGTTTGTCGGTTGTTGAAAAGCCGTCATCCTTTGCTGTTGTGGTATTGATTTTACATTGTTCATCTTGTAATTAATACTGTAGTGCGATATCTAGGGCTACCATTTGTAGGTTTAAAATGTCTATACAAACAGTTGTCCAATGAGTTTTAATAGGAAATATCATCCACCAAGCACCATTGTGCAATTATATTAATTGATAGTATATGGATTGTGCAGAACTGCTTAGAATGATCTTTAACACTTGGCTATATTGGTCATGTCAAATACCTGCACGGTGAATGCTCAAAGACCCTTTCTTTATTCAGTGTTGTCACATACCTCATGGGGGTATGGATAGGCAAACACTCATTCGGTTAAACTTGCCTTGTAGTACTTTCAGAGCTCAGTAATTTGGAATCTGGTTAGCACTTTCCAAATAAATTGACTTTTAAAGTGAATTCCTATTTAGGTTTAAAACATTATACCGAATGAGAAACTCGGATTATATAGCCGAACACCAGAAATGTTGTTATTCAATTTGGTTGCCTAAAGCACATTCAAGGACTACACATTACATGGCATTCCAGGATTCCTCTATACCTTGCCTTATGCTGTAAACATTGCCACAACCCTGTGTTTTATTGATTTAAATGGCCACAGGGAGGCATACAACACTGCAGATTATGATGTCATTAGTTATCCACTGTGCTGACAAGTGGGCTGACTGATGTTCGTTGACACCTGTATCGTGCTTCAATTTAATCGCCAGGAGATCACCCTCTCACTAGACTCGTCTGTAGGAAGTACAGTATAGTATCTCAAATTACCTTGGGTCATAAATAGCATAAGACTTGGGGGTAGGAGAGGGTTACAGTGTTTGTCATGGCTCTCAGTTGTTCCTGGTATTAGGCAATTTAGTTCTGGAATCATTTTTGTTGGCCATTGTTAAACTTTTTCGAAAGTAGATGTTTTTCTGAAAGGGAAGGGGGGGGGGGAACCTCTATGCTTGGATACAGTTATCTAAGTGAATACTTAGATTTATACAGTAGAATAACTACCTTCTTTTCCTTAGTCAAAAAGGTTGCTTGTTTATTTCTAGGGACTTGTATTTTCTTTTATTTTTAACTGCAGCAACTTTCAGTGAATGATAGATTCTTACTGAAAGGACCTTTACTTCATTGTTGTTGCTTTATGGTCATCTCATTGTGTACAGGGATTCCGTGAAGCTTTTGAGGTTAGTCTTTGACACTCGTTTGTCTTGGTCAGCCCATATCTCTTGCCTCCGAGTTGAATGCTCTAAGGTCCTTAACCTCCTTAAGGTTTTGTCCCATACTTCTTGGGGAGCGGATAGGCGCACGCTCCTCTATGTGCACTCCTCTCTCGTCCTGTCTAAACTCGATTATGGTTGCCCTGCATACTCTTCTGCTTCTCCTTCTACTCTTCGCCGTCTTGATGCTTTGCACCATACTGGGTTGCGTCTTGGCTCTGGTGGCTTTCGTTCGACTCCCGCCCTTAGTTTGTATGTTGACACTGGCTTTCTCTCTCTTCAGGACTGCCGTGATCGCTACTGTCTTCGCTATCTTGCGCGGTCCTTCCAACATCCTTCCTCTCGCCTCTGTCGTGCATTGACTTTTCCTCCTCCTGTGGTTCCTGTTCCTCTCCATTGTCTCCCACTTTCTGTCCAGTTATCTCGCTTACAGGATTCTCTTTCTGTTCATATTTCTAATGTTTCTCCTTGTAATGTTCCTTCATTACCTCCATGGAGAGTCCCCCTTCCCAAGTTTTGTACGTCCTTGACTTGTATTACTAAAGCCTTTACCCCTCCTACAATTCTGAAAAGCCTCTTCCTTGAGCACTTTTCTTCGCACTCCCACTCTATTTCCATCTTCCCTGATGGGTCTAAGTCTGCGGATGGTGTGGGCTACTCTGTTGTTTTTCCTGACCGTACTTACATGTGTCGCCTCCCTTCGGAGGCTAGCGTCTTTACGGCAGAACTTTATGCTATTCTCTATGCCTCTTGCTTTCTCATTCTCATTCCTCCTTTGTGGTTGTAGTTGATTCTCGTAGTGCCCTCATGGCTCTAGGGTCCTTTAATCCTGTCCATCCGGTGGTCATTGAGATTCAACATTGGCTGTTTCTTATTTCTAGTAAATTTAAATCAGTAGAGTTTTGCTGGGGTCCCAGCCATATTGGTGTTTCAATGAGTGTGCGGATGCTGCCGCTAAGGAAGCTATCCGTTCTTGTCCCATCTCCCGTAAAGGTATTCCTTATTCCGACTTTTATCCTGTTATTCATTCTTCCCCGTTGGCAGGGTTGTTGGTCCTCTGTGGTTGGTAACAAGCTGCGTACTCTCAAACTTAGTGTGTCCCCGTGGCCTTCCTCCTACCACCGTAACCGGCGGTGGGACACTGCTTTGGCACGGCTGTGGGTTGGTCATACCCGCTTAACCCACGGTCACTTAATGGAGCGCCGCCCTGCTCCTTATTGTCCGATTTGCGTTGTCCCTCTTACAGTTGTGCATATCCTTGTTGAATGTCCTGACTTCCAGGAGGAGCGTGTGTCTTGCTTTCCGACCGTCCCTCGTCCCTCGATAGAATTCTAGGTGAATTGGATACATTTGATATCGTTCGCCTTATGCGTTTTTGTTCTCGTATTGGCATTCTTGGTGATATTTAGCGCCCTCTGATGGTGCTACATGGCCTTCCCGGTTTGGTGCCTTCTTTTGGTAATTACCTTACCTTCATTGTTGTTTCATTTTAATGTGGTAGTTGTGATATGGATTGTTCTGGCTCACGTGCAAGGTCTTGGATTTTTTTCTGTTTTATATTACGAAATTGCCAGTCTTGTTACTATTTGTAGAGTTAGAGATCTGCATTAAGGCCTCAATATTATATTCTTTATTTTTTTTATAACATGTTATCAGCAATTTTTGTGGTTGGTAATATTTAGATTGATGTCAGTGATGTATACGGTAAGGGTTAAGACCCCTTGTGGTATGACAGCATTTTTCCCCAGTCATTTCTTTAACAAATGAAAGGGTCCTCGTAACCATTCTTTTGTCCTTTCTACCATGTATCTGTTTGTTGCTTCTTGGTCTTTCATTTGGTACTTTAGCTATTAAAACAATGGCCTTTTGGTAATGTTGCAATTACCATTTCTAAAAACAATGAGCAGGTTCATTAGGCAGGGTTTGTTTTTAGCAAACAAAGTTTTAAAAAAAAAAAAAATTCCATTCCTTCAGGACCTTGCAGATGTTAGGTCAAACTAATTGACAGTAATCTGTTTTGCCCTTTCAAACAATGATGGTTTTAATCTAGGTAAAATATTTCAGAATATCTGAAGAGTTTGGCAGACAAATCATTCAACAGCTTTGATTAAATAAGTTACCAAAGACTGAAAAACCATGTTGTATAGATGCTTCAGTGTCACTTTTCTAATGTTTTGTAAATTTAACAATGATCTTTAGTTAATTTAATCATAACTTGTACAAAGCTTAGGTGTTGCATAGCTTTAAATTTAGTAAATATTTTAGTTTTCATATTTGAAAGTAAAGTTTCTTCCACTTTAATGTCAGACTAATTTGCAATATTTGTTTATGTAAACTGAATAGGTAGTCCACTTTTACATCTTTTCAATGCATTTTACATGCACCTATGTAACAAATTACAAATAGGTGTAAATTTTACCAAGTATTTATTTTCAAAGTAAAAAAATCAGATGTTTAAACATTGCATCAATAGTAGTAAACAATTTCCAGTATAATTTCAGGATAAGGTATATAAAGTAGTTTCATTAAAATAGTTTTATTTAATAAGTTTTACATATAGTATTTATAATACATCTAATATTTATTACCATTTCAGGTTGTGGGACATGCTCCTAGATGAACAGAAGATCCAAAAGGCCAAGACAACTCCAGAGACAATCACCTGTAAAAGAAAAATAAACATTAAACAGGGACACTACTTTTATTATCACCAATGCCTAATAACAAGCCCACAAAATCCTAACATCCTATCTTTTAAGATAGGCTCAGCAAGGCCTATCCCTTCCTCTGGTTTTAGTGCAGAGCTTGTTCCCTGAATGGGTGAAATACATCCACCACTTTAGTGCCATCAACACATTGTACATATGCTTTACTGAAAGCACTGTACAATGCATGCCAGGCACTAAAGTTTTAGATGCATCCACCCATTCAGCAAACAAGCCCTGTGAGAATTAACAATGTAACCATTGTTAAGGGTCCCTAAACCTATGCAAATCTAGTCCATCTATTAGATGGGTAGTAGAGCAAAGCTCTGAAAAAGCCAAGCCAGGGAAATCTGCAAGACTGCCTGGTCCCCTTTTATGAAATGGGGTAGGATCAGTACAAACTGCATCATCCCCTGTGGGTTGTAACAGTAGGACATGGTTACACACCTATAAATGAACTAGATAAGAGAATTAAGATTAGGTCATTGATATAGCTAAAACATCAAATTCAAACTCACCCACTTTTGTAGACTTCCTTTTGCAGAGTAAAGGAGCCTCACTCCAAGCCAGTCCATGCATCATAATCACTTTCACCTGAAAATTATTTCAAATTAATTTCAGATTTAAAGCCAATCTTCCTTTACTTTTCAAATTGGCATTCAGTACTTTACAAATTCAGATGGAAAACAATTCTTTAAGGAATTTACCTTTCCTACATATTCTAGTAGCAGTAGTAAAGATCTAATTTAGCAATATAAATATATATGGCATCAATTTGCTAAGTTTCAGTAAATGTCATTTGAGAAACTATCCACAACTGCACTTCAATGGCAATTTACATTTATCTTTAGCCAATGCTATATTGTTTAAGTTATTACTATTTTTTTACTTTTATGCAAATCTATTCAGATTAACCTTTACTACAACTCTTCCAACCGACAGAGGGACTTCTGGACTTTCCAAACCACATTCTGGAAAACTATATAAATTTAAAACCAAGCTAAAGTAAACATTTATTTTTTTTTACTTTCAAGGGAAAAATACCATCACTTGGAACAAAACTTTTCCTGCCATTAACTTTATTTGACTCATGATTACCCTTAACAGTGTTATACATTTATAGATTAAAGCTTATTTAACAAACATTTAATGTTAACAAGATTTATATTTCATTAAAATTATTAATAAAACACCCTCAACTACGCTGTTTAAGATCTAATGCCCCACATTACAATTTTCACAATTTCAACATACCATTCTTTTCAATACATTCCTGAAAGGACTAAACTTGCAGATATGGTACCCACTAGCCTAAGCCTAGACTTCCATACCCTAATATTTAATAGGTTTTTAGCAATTAACTTCTACCCTCTAATTCCAATGTACACAACACTACTTACTGTAGTGTTGTGTACATTGGAGGGGGGGGGGTGTCCATTTACTGTACCACTTACATTTTAGTGTGGGCTTCATTCACTATTCTGATGTTAGCTGGAACATTTGTGCCAGCTGCTGGTTTGAAAGCGAGGCATACCATGTGCCAATTCAGGAAGCTTTCAACGTTCCTCACTGCATGTCAGCTCAGGACCTCACTACCATGTTGGGAGGCAGTTGAAGACTAACCAATCAACATCCCAGGCTGGAGAGCAGTGCCAGCTCGGGGAGAATTTACCACCTGCAAAAAATTTAATACTCTTAACAATCTACACCATCTATCCCATCTTTACCTAGCCCCCAAACCTTACATTTGTCCGCATTAAACTGCATCTGGTAGTCTTAACCCTTTCAAAACTATATAGGGCATCGGTATTTTTTTATTTGCCAATTCTGCAACTATTGCAGTCTAAACCATAATCTTGCGACGAGGTCCAAGGAGAGCTTTTAGGCACTACTTACAACACTTCTCCCAACTTAACCCCATTTATACTAATTTCCTTTGGTATAGCCATGACCTAATCAACTTCAGTCAGCATTCCCAATGATCCGAGCCCCTATCAATTTTGCGCCACTATCAAAATCTCTGCTGAAGTCAAGGTACACAAAATCACAAACCTTATCACCATTTCCTCAACTATGCAACCTAATCCATGAACATTTAGTAATAAAACTATGCGATTCATGTATCTAGTCATGTTTCTCAAAAAGTAGAGAAATGGCACTTGCAATGTTAGATTCTAGTAACTTTACTCACAACAGACTAAGCTAATTGGTCACTAACTTAAGCGTTAAAGTTAACTCAAACTTTTCCTTTAAAACTTGCTATATTAGGAACTTTCCACGACCGGCCTTTACCCGACATAATTAAATAGGGTAAAAACGGTATATTAAATGCAGTAAAACTACGGTAAATTCAATATGATAAACTTGCATTCTTTAAGCATGGGCTGCATAGTAAGTGAACTAAACTAAATGTTAAGCACCCTGGCAAACCACTTCGTTCTATTCAATTTCTTTATTTAATCACTTTGTCCGGCTAGAATTTTTAGATTAGATTAAAGGAACACCCTCCCTGGTAACGGCTGAACTAAACCAAATACAAATATTTAGGTAAAATACTTTCATAAAACCCGTCTACTTCCCCCACCAGTAGACTTGTTCAGCTAAAGGCATAATGTAATGTTCAACTTTAGTAAATAAAGACTTAAAAAAACACTACCCCATCTGTGTAGTTACCGGTTACCTGACATTCTACGCTTAAAATAACCCATCTATTCCCCATAATTGTTCGATATAACTTACCTCTCACCCGCTGGTCGAGTACACAGCAGTATATATCCTCCTCCATCACTCACCACGTGGATACTATTTCACTCTGGCCGCAAATTGCCTCAAATCACCTACGTTGTCCATAAACATATATAGAAGAGCAACTGACCGTAACACCCGTATAGCGATTATCACATAACGTGGGAACATTAGTAGTACTGCTGTCATAACATAGATGGCGCCAGGATAAACGGTAATTCCTATGGACTCGCCTAGTTATGCGTAGGGAATTGAGCTTCAGCTGTTTGGTCCCGCCCCTCAGCTGTATTCACCTAGTTGTACTCACCTAATTTGTGCTTGCAGGGGTTGAGCTTTGGTTCTTTGGTCCCGACTCTCAACCGTCAATCAACAGGTGTACAGGTTCCTGAGCGTACTGGGCTCTATCACATCTACATTTGAAATTGTGTATGGAGTCAGCCTCCACCACATCACTGCTTAATACATTCCATTTGTTAACTACTCTGACACTGAAAAAATTCTTTCTAATATCTCTGTGGCTCATTTGGGTACTAAGTTCCCCTTGTTCGTGTTCCACCCGTGTTAAAGAGCTGTCTTTGTATCTATCAAAATGCATATATCTTTGCTTTCACTTCAGTTATATTTATGACAAGGGATTTAAAATTTGCCTATATTTCTGCTTCTCTGATGACATTAAAAACTTTCGTTTATTACAGTATCTACATAAAATTAACATTTATCTTCATTAGGTTGTAGTTCTCATCAATAGGGAGAGCGTCGGTAAAAAAAAAAAAAAAATTCTGATCAGGGGGAAAAAGACACAGGCCGAATGGGCTTAAATTTTTTATTAGTAAATTAAATTCTGCAGAACATGTAAATAATATAAGTAGGAATTAACAAATGTAACATGTCCATGTCTGAGGACTAATTAACTTAAAATGTACCCCCGTAGTAGTAAGCATAGCCTAGACATGGCAAACACGTTCTGCAGAGACCTAATGGCAGATGAAATATAATTAGAACTAGGTATAACAGTCAGGACACAAAGGGGAAATAAAGTGTATAGACACAACACTTAACGGAGCCCGACCAAGACATAATGGGAAATCCTAGAATTAACAGGCGGGCAGAAAATACCTAGTGACTGGGGAAAACTGATATGACAAATGGGAGAAGTTTTTCCCACGGCGTGAGGCCGGCCGCCAAGGAATAAGAAGTGTTTCCTGACTCTTGCTAGCACCTAGACTGGGCAAAGGATTAGCTGCGGACAGCGGGACACTTGGGGACCGGCGCTGCACCCCCACCGCAGGCCAGCTGGCCGGACCCCCCCCCCCCCCCCCCCGAAGGGCGAGGCCCTTCACCCGAGGAACTCAATGTGTGACTAACTCCTGTCACTTACCCACAAGATGGATCAACCTGTCTTTAGGAAGGAGATCCACTCAAGGGAATAGATTGGGAACATTACATAATTAGTACTATTATCTACTTTATCCGTGGTTAGGTTAGGTTTCATTTACATTTGATTGTCAATAAACAATATTAATGTAATGTGAAATATGGAATTTGAAAACTATTTCAGTGTGCTTGAATATTCTGTTTACAGAACAAGTTCTTCAAAGTAAACATTTTCAGCATACACTTTATATTTTAAACCAACAATTTATAATACACTAAATTTATAACATCAGAATAATCTGTGACAAGTAAGTAATTATCAATAGAAGGCACCAAACCGGGAAGGCTATGTAATAATTTGTGACAAGGTTCATGTGCCAATTTACATGTAGATTATTATTGGAACCATAATATGCTTTCAGATCACAAATCCTTAACTGCACGCCTCTGTTCACCCAGCATGGGTACCTGGTTGTTAAAACGATTTGGTGGGTAGTGTTACAGGGAAATTAGGATTAAGGACATGCCCGAAACTATATGCGTGCTAATGGCTTTACAAGAATGTAAAAACTCTTGTATATATAAATAAAAATATCTAGAAAATTATCCAGGTAGTTTTGAAGGGGATGTGTAGTTTCTCACGATAATGGATATATATGGATATATATATATATATATATATATATGTCGTACCTAATAGCCAGAACGCACTTCTCAGCCTACTATGCAAGGCCCGATTTGCCTAATAAGCCAAGTTTTCCTGAATTAATATATTTTTCCTAATTTTTTTCTTATGAAATGATAAAGCTACCCATTTCATTATGTATGAGGTCAATTTTTTTTTATTGGAGTTAAAATTAACGTAGATATATGACCGAACCTAACCAACCCTACCTAACCTAACCTAACCTAACCTATCTCTATCGGTTAGGTTAGGTTAGGTAGCAGAAAAAGTTTGGTTAGGTTAGGTAGTCGAAAAAACATTAATTCATGAAAACTTGGCTTATTAGGCAAATTGGGCCATGCATAGTTGGCTGAGAAGTGCGTTCTGGCTATTAGGTACGACATATATATATATATATATATTTATATATATATATATATATATATATATATATATATATATATATATATATATATATATATATATATATATATATATATGGCCTCCATGAGAAACTGTTACCATGATCAGGCGATGAGTCACAATAACGTGGCTGAAGTATGTTGACCAGACCACACACTAGAAGGTGAAGGGACGACGACGTTTCGGTCCGTCCTGGACCATTCTCAAGTCGATGTGACTTGAGAATGGTCCAGGACGCACCGAAACGTCGTCGTCCCTTCACCTTCTAGTGTGTGGTCTAGTCAACATTTTACCATGATTTTGGGTGTCGTGATAGGATGAGACGAGGACACTTGTTACGTGGTGCTGGCGGTCACTTGGGACGTGGTGCTGGCGGTGGCCGTAAACGGAGAGCTTGTGCAAGGCCTGGAGCAGAGCGCTTGAGCGAGGTTAGGGGTAGAGGTCGAGCTCCAATAAGGCCGGGATAATATGAAGCGCAAAACCTGCCTTGTGCATAAAAAATTCTCTGCCTTATACATAATGGTAAGTGTGTGATGGAAGAAATACACGGAGTTCTATTGGGGTCAGGAAGGAATGAGGAGAACTGGAGCACGGAAAGGTAAAGGGAAGGGGAGAAGATAGGCACCCTTGACTCCCCTCGGGTGGAACATCCCCGAGGGCGTCGTGACGCAATGTGGTTGGCAGGAGGCAATGGTGCCGGTGCCAAGAACTGGGTAAGGTAGGCCTGGGCAGGTGGACGCCGGGCGCACACAGTAGTGGCGGGTGAGTGAGTGTGTGTGCATCGAGGGAATCCCACCTTCCTCCTCCACGACAGCTTCGTCGGAACCCCAAGTGGTCCTGTCGACAGGTTTGTCTGATCCCTTATCGTTGTGTCGTTTGTTAAACTACATACTGGTTCTCCTGATTACACTTTGTTTTTAACTCTTGTGGGGGCAGAGAACGAGTGCTAATTGTGACAATGTGTTAATAATAATCCTGAGGGAAGTTATGCAAGCGATAACAGCTGTGTTCCGCAGCCTATCTCTATATTTGATGCTTTCCTGTATTCTAGCAACACGTTAAATATCTCTGCAGTGAAGAATTTTCCTCGAATAAATTCCTGTTATAATCATTTGCTAGTTTCTTGCACCGGCATTTTTAGCTTTTATCATATAACTATACAGAGTTCGTGGCAAGACAGTCTCTTGAGGGAGACACGTTAGACACTAGGTCAGCTGACCTTCACCCTGGCACTGCTAGCCACCCGACCCCTCATCCTGGCACTGCTAGCCACCCGACCCCTCATCCTGGCACTGCTACCCACCCGACCCCTCATCCTGGCACTGCTAGCCACCCGACCCCTCATCCCTGGCACTGCTAGCCACCCGACCCCTCATCCTGGCACTGCTAGCCACCCGACCCCTCATCCTGGCACTGCTAGCCACCCGACCCCTCATCCCTGGCACTGCTAGCCACCCGGTCCCTCATCCCTGGCACTGCTAGCCACCCGACCCCTCATCCCTGGCACTGCTAGCCATCCGGTCCCTCATCCCTGGCACTGCTAGCCACCCGACCCCTCATCCTGGCACTGCTAGCCACCCGACCCCTCATCCTGGCACTGCTAGCCACCCGACCCCTCATCCCTGGCACTGCTAGCCACCCGACCCCTCATCCCTGGCACTGCTAGCCACCCGACCCCTCATCCCTGGCACTGCTAGCCACCCGACCCCTCATCCTGGCACTGCTAGCCACCCGACCCCTCATCCCTGGCACTGCTAGCCACCCGGTCCCTCATCCCTGGCACTGCTAGCCACCCGACCCCTCATCCCTGGCACTGCTAGCCACCCGACCCCTCATCCTGGCACTGCTAGCCACCCGACCCCTCATCCTGGCACTGCTAGCCACCCGACCCCTCATCCCTGGCACTGCTAGCCACCCGGTCCCTCATCCCTGGCACTGCTAGCCACCCGACCCCTCATCCCTGGCACTGCTAGCCATCCGACCCCTCATCCTGGCACTGCTAGCCACCCGACCCCTCATCCTGGCACTGCTAGCCACCCGACCCCTCATCTCTGGCACTGCTAGCCACCCGGTCCCTCATCCCTGGCACTGCTAGCCACCCGACCCCTCATCCCTGGCACTGCTAGCCACCCGACCCCTCATCCTGGCACTGCTAGCCACCCGACCCCTCATTCCTGGCACTGCTAGCCACCCGACCCCTCATCCTGGCACCGCTAGCCACCCGACCCCTCATCCTGGCACCGCTAGCCACCCGACCCCTCATTCCTGGCACTGCTAGCCACCCGACCCTCATCCTGGCACTGTGAATCAGCTGACTCCTGGCACTTGACTCTGCAGCTCACATCGTTTTGATTCTTAATTATAAGCGTTGCCTCTTATCCAGCTAAGCAACACACATACCGGTGGCTGTGTGGGCAGCACGCTTGATACGTAGTCATGTGGACCGGGGTTCGATTCCCGGGCCCGGCAGAAACAAATGGGCAGCGTTTCTTTCACTCTATGCCCCTGTTACCTAGCAGTAAATTAGGTACCTGGGTGTTAGTCAGCTGTCACGGGCTGCTTCCTGGGGGTGGAGGACTGGTCGAGGACCGGGCCGCGGGGACACTAAAAGCCCCGAAATCATCTCAAGATAACCTCAAGATATCCCGCAAACACAACTAGGTGAATACACACCTATCAAGCAACCGGTGTATCTATATCCAATATCTCTGCGTACTCGGCCACTTGCAACTTTTCCTGTACAGCTACGTTCTCGCTTCTTGTGTGTGTACTCACCTATTTGTGCTTGCGGGTGTTGAGCTCTGGCTCTTTGATCCTGCCTTTCAACTGTCAATCAACTGATTCCTGAGCCTACTGGGCTCTATCATATCAACACTTGAAACTGTGTATGGAGTCAGCCTCCACCACATCACTGCCTAATGCATTCCATTTGTCAACTTCTTTGATACTAAAAAAAATTCTAATATCTCTGTGGCTCATTTGGCCACTTAATTTCCAAATGTGTCCTCTAGTGCGTGTGCCCCTTGTGTTAAATAGCCTGTCTTTATCTACTTTGTCAATTCCCGAGAATCTTGTACGTTGTGATTATGTCCCCCCTAACTCTTCTGTCTTCCAGCGACGTGAGGTTGTGTGAGCGCGCGCGCACACACACACACACACACACACACACACACACACACACACACACACACACACACACACACACACACACACACACACACACACACACACACAGCGATGTGTGTGTGTAATTACACGAGTGTAGTTATAGCATGAGAGGTAAGCTCGTGGTGTCCCGTCTTCCCAGTACTCTGTCATACAACGTTTTGAAGCTACTGACGGTTTTAGCCTCCACCACCTTCTCATTTAGCTTGTTCCAACCGTCTACCACTCTGTTTGCAAAAGAAAACTTTAATATTTCTTCGGCATCTTTGTTTCCTTAGCTTGAATCTGTCCTCTTGTTCGTGAAGTTGCTGGTTTCAGGAATTCCTCTGTCAATTTGGTCTATTCCTATTAGTATTTTGCAAGTGGTGATCATATCTCCTTTTTCTTCTATCTTCTAATTTTGGCATGTTTAACACCTTCAGTCTCCTTAACTCTTGTTCTTCCGTTCCGGAAGCCATTTTGTAGCATGACGTTGCATCTTTTCCAGTTTGTGCGCTTCTTGAGATTTGGGCATCATACAAGTGCTGCATATATTGGGTGTACTCACCTAGTTGTACTTGCGGAGGTTGAGCTCTGGGTCTTTGGTCCCGCCTCTCAACCGACAATCAACTGACGTACAGATTCCTGAGCCTACTGTGTGTGTGTGTGTGTGTGTGTGTGTGTGTGTGTGTGTGTGTGTGTGTGTGTGTGTGTGTGTGTGTGTGTGTGTGTGTGTGTGTGTACTCACCTAGTTGTGTTTGCAGGGGTTGAGCTCTGGCTCTTTGGTCCCGCCTCTCAACCGTCAATCAACAGGTGTACAGATTCCTGAGCCTATCGGGCTCTGTCATATCTACACTTGAAACTGTGTATGGAGTCAGCCTCCACCACATCACCCCCTAATGCATTCCATTTGTCAACCACTCTGACACTAAAAAAGTTCTTTCTAATATCTCTGTGGCTCATTTGGGCACTCAGTTTCCACCTGTGTCCCCTTGTGCGTGTTCCCCTTGTGTTAAATAGACTGTCTTTATCTACCCTATCAATCCCCTTCAGAATCTTGAATGTGGTGATCATGTCCCCCCTAACTCTTCTGTCTTCCAGCGAAGTGAGGTTTAATTCCCGTAGTCTCTCCTCGTAGCTCATACCTCTCAGCTCGGGTACTAGTCTGGTGGCAAACCTTTGAACCTTTTCCAGTTTAGTCTTATCCTTGACTAGATATGGACTCCATGCTGGGGCTGCATACTCCAGGATTGGCCTGACATATGTGGTATACAAAGTTCTGAATGATTCTTTACACAAGTTTCTGAATGCCGTTCGTATGTTGGCCAGCCTGGCATATGCCGCTGATGTTATCCGCTTGATATGTGCTGCAGGAAACAGGTCTGGCGTGATATCAACCCCCAAGTCTTTTTCCTTCTCTGACTCCTGAAGAATTTCCTCTCCCAGATGATACCTTGTATCTGGCCTCCTGCTCCCTACACCTATCTTCATTACATTACATTTGGTTGGGTTAAACTCTAACAACCATTTGTTCGACCATTCCTTCAGCTTGTCTAGGTCTTCTTGAAGCCTCAAACAGTCCTCTTCTGTTTTAATCCTTCTCATAATTTTAGCATCGTCCGCAAACATTGAGAGAAATGAATCGATACCCTCCGGGAGATCATTTACATATATCAGAAACAAGATAGGACCGAGTACAGAGCCCTGTGGGACTCCACTGGTGACTTCACGCCAATCGGAGGTCTCACCCCTCACCGTAACTCTCTGCTTCCTATTGCTTAGATACTCCCTTATCCACTGGAGCACCTTACCAGCTACACCTGCCTGTCTCTCCAGCTTATGTACCAGCCTCTTATGCGGTACTGTGTCAAAGGCTTTCCGACAATCCAAGAAAATGCAGTCCGCCCAGCCCTCTCTTTCTTGCTTAATCTGTGTCACCTGATCGTAGAATTCTATCAAGCCTGTAAGGCAAGATTTACCCTCCCTGAATCCATGTTGGCGATTTGTCACGAAGTCCCTTCTCTCCAGATGTGTTACCAGGTTTTTTCTCACGATCTTCTCCATCACCTTGCATGGTATACAAGTCAAGGACACTGGCCTGTAGTTCAGTGCCTCTTGTCTGTCGCCCTTTTTGTATATTGGGACCACATTCGCCGTCTTCCATATTTCTGGTAGGTCTGTGTGTGTGTGTGTGTGTGTGTGTGTGTGTGTGTGTGTGTGTGTGTGTGTGTGTGTGTGTGTGTGTCAGCGCGCGCGCCCCTTCTTATCTACTATTTGTGCATTTTTTACTCGTGTCTGCATCAAGCTGTTAGAAAATGCGCGGTCAAAGAGCTAAGCATCGGGTCACATTCTGTGAATGAAGCTGAAATGATAGGAGCGAGACCAAGAGAGGGTATCAAGAATAAGCCTTTGTGATAGTGAGGGTACAGTCACCGGTGATGAGGTCGGCGTCTCTGGCATCTGGTTGCTGGCCCCAGCGTGCCCCACCGTGCCCTGGGCACTCGGTGCCTTCCTTACCCACCTGGTTCTCACCTTCACTAACCTATCTTAGAGCCCAGCTGTGTGTCACTCTTGGATCTCGCCATGAATTGAACTATTCGGGAATCTAAGGGCGTTTTATTATGTATTTACCCAATACGGAATAAGTATTACAACCAGTTTTCTCCTGGGGAAACACGCACAGTTTACACGGGTTTACTTAATGTGTTTAAGAGTAAATTCACTAACCTAACTTTTAGCGAAGTTTACCGTTTGTTCTATTTTGAAGTAAAACCGCCCATTTCTATGCTTTTATGGTCCTGATATTCTATCCTGGTTTGTAAGCATACATTCCTTGAGTGCAAATATAGACGAATGCAGTGTGACGATTTGAATGTTCAGCAAGTGTGGGTACTGTTGCTACCTCACCTGGTTGGTTGCAAGGCATTTGCAACCTCCAACATTTGCAAAGGCAATCATGGTTCACTCTTGCAGATGTTCCTCAACAGGTGCAATAGGATTAAAATGCGGGAGCCTGAGGCATGCACGGAGGCCGATATTAGTGTGTTGACGTGTGGCAGTGTTGGCGTGACCCTCAGGACCCAGCAAGTGCAGAGGGCGCGCGCCACAAATACCCTGGCAAGGGCGCCGCCCGGCACGCTCCCACCAACACCACCACCAGAAACAGCAGTAGCAACACCAGTAGTAGCTTCAGCAACAGCAGCAGCAGCAGCAGCAGCAGCAGTAATAAGAGTAGCAGCACCGCCACCAGAAACAGCAGTAGCAACAACAGCCTCGATAAACGGTATAAGTAGCTACTGCTTTGATGAGGCAGAAGCTTCAGCGACAGCATCAATAAGAGTAGCAACACTACCACCAGAAACAGCAGTAGCTTGAGCAACAACAACAACATCGCCAGCAACATCAACAACAGCAATAAGAGCAGCAGCACCACCAGTAGCAGCATCATCTTCATCAGTAACAACAGCATTAATGTTGTGCCAAACACACTACTGTACTAATTATACTCAGTATTCCATTAATTCACACTAACACTATATAAGGCCACATTATAACCACCAATGGTGTATTCATAAGCACCAATACCTCTTCATGCATGCACCAGCCTCCTACACGGCAAGGAAACTCAGGGGTTAACTAAACACACCTAAGTGTATATCTATGTACACAATTTATCACACATATACACCAGCCCACAACTCCTATGCGAGTCCCAAACCACGATCCTCACCAGTCACCGCTGGTCACATCCTAAATCCTAATATCACTGATCTCCAAGTCACTAATCTGCCTTAGTTCTCTCTCAAATCACCAGGCTAAAGTCAGTCACTCATACTCACAAGAAAGCAACTCGCAACATTCACCAGGGACGTCGGGGCCACTCGGTGGGTGTGAGGAGGGGCGTGAGGAGCTGGACGTGTCAAACCCGTACTCAGCCAGCCCGGCACAGTCCGTACTACTACATTGACGTCCCGTCCAGTAATGAGCTCTGTCAAATGCTGTCGACTTTTTTATTCAGCTTCCTCAGACCACTTCTGGTCAACATGTGAACCCATGTTCTCATACCTATGAGGCGTGACAATGACCGTCCCAAACTGCACTTCCGGACACTTCCCCGAGTGCTTCAGCCTACAGTGTAGGCCTATTGTCTTGTGTATGGTCCTCTTGTCTTGTCCTGTGTGACAGTTAATACCAGCATTTTCCACACCTTAATAAGACCCAATTGAATTCCTCAGATTAGGCAAAATTGTAATTAATTGTTGTCAATAAAGATGTCAATAACAACAACTCGCCGACTCTAGTCGAGAGTCGTGTGTAGCCAAACTGCCGTGACCAAGTGACCCAGAGAGCCAACCACATACTGCCTCCAATCTATTTACCATACTCCTAAAACTCATCCACATGCTCCATATATTACTACTGCCGCCTGCACACTGAGACTACTACTACCTTTTGCACAATCTGGGTACACAACACCAGCAGCGACAATAACAGCAGCAGCATTAGCAACCCTATATTACCGGTTACCACGCACGCCCAGCACCCAGTGGGGCAGACCAGCACCTCTCAACACAATAACTACCCGTCACATATTGCTCCCAGGGTGCTCTCCATGCCAACCATGGGGCTCATTTGGGGCCATCTTGCAAGGTGTTGTATAATAAATAAATTTAATTTATTTATTATGCGCCCCATAACTATCTCGTCGGCTTTGGTGGAAAGGGTTACAGAGGTACATAAAAGTTCAGGAACTGAACCCTATAGTTCGCTTAGCTAAGTGTCAATCTTGTGAAACTAGTTGCACAATTGTTAATATTACAGAGATATATACACACGTACACAAATACATATACACAAACACATAACAATCTATTGATATGTATATCACAAGTGATTCAAGCAGAGAAAGTACCACGCCTCTCTAAGGACAGGTTGCCATACCAGACACTAGGTAACTTCTCACTTCCTCCAACGACGAATCTTCGATTCCCACCGACTTCTCAATCGACTTGAGAATGGTCCACGACGGACTGATACGTCGTCGTCGTCCCTTCACCTTCTAGTGTGTGGTTATTGTCTTATAAGACAATAGCTTTGAAAATACGAGTGATGGTAAAAGAAGTACTATGAAGGAGGAAAACTAAGAAGAGGAGGGAAGGGGAAGAGTGTGGGAGGAGGAGTATACGTTCAATTATGGGTTCCTGGTGATTAATACATTACAGTACAGTCACCCCTTGATCGACCACCACCCACCCCACTTTCCCTTTATCAACCTACTTACTGCCCCCAGTGAATACTTATTGTTTTTGGCGTGATACTGGTGATAATGGTGCTAGTGATGGTGGTGATGGTGGGCAAGGTAGTGGTGGTGGGGAGGGGGGAGGCGAGGGAGGGCCAGTGGCACAGTGACAGGAACAAGTGCCGGCCACATGCCTCACATTTCCTCTCCAGTGCGTAACACTGCCACACTTACCACGCCTGGTATGCAGGGAGGCACCACGTGGGAAAGAGCGAACAGAGGTACAGGGTGAAGAGGCGGTACATCTTGGAGGCGGTACCGTGTGGAGGGTGGTACTACAGGGAGGATATTACCACGGCGTGAATGGTGCAGGTGGAGGTTGACGCCATATGAAGTGTACCCCCCTAGGAGGCTCCCATTTTGGTTTACATTATGGGCAGAAGCAAGAGTTTATCGTGCAGCGTCACTCGTCCTGCGAGTGAACGTAGAGTAAGGTTCAATCGGAGAACACTGTATGAACATCAGAAATCCCCAGCTATTCAATATCCTCCCAGCAAACATAAGAAATATAGCAGCAAGAAACGTAGATTCATTCAAGAGAAAAATTTATGTTCCCACGAGACGTGCCCGACCATCCAGGTTGTAGTGGGTATGTAGGCCTCCACTACGCTCCAAGCAACAGACTGTTGAACCAAGTTATCACAGGCCAGGCCGGACTTTGAGAGAAGAACTTCCAAAACCCCCCTCCAGGTATACTCTAGGTATGACAGTGTCATTCATCCTGTGAGTGAACACACCGCCATGGGAGTATACAGAACACCCCCCCCCCCCACAATAGGAAGAAACTCCACTGCGTTGATTATTGTGGTCACTTATACCCAGACGCACCCAGACTTAACTGTCACAAGTGAACAGTTCATCAAACAAGGAGATCAACATTTACCCTTTAAGATTTCTTGCTAAGGAAAAGTTGGGCGAATATTTTAAGAACAGTATCTCAACAGCATTTATAACTGACAAATAATGTTTTCCTAAATTTAATAGACTACACGTACGTACGTGTTGGCGTGTGTTATTGGGCAGTCTCAGGTAGTGGTCTAGGGGGTGTGTCTTTCCCGCCATGGAGCTCCTCTAACTCCGCTCTTCACTTACATTTTATAGTCCCAATCTCCACGGCACTTGTATCCAAGACGAATTCTAGCCATTACACGATCTCTCTCTATATCATCTTTTTATGTAAGGATTGAGATGTTCGGTTGTAACTGTCTTGGGTCAACATACAGATTCCCTTTTTAATTTTCTTTCCTCACTGTGCTGGTGTCCGATACATGCTCTCATGTGTAGAAGAACCTTGAAGATAAAGTATTGAACATAGCCCCTGGTAGCACCCTTAGCCGCTAGCACATCTGGTCGTTCATTGCCACAGATTCCAACACGAGTGGGAACAATAGGATCTTTACCACCCTTCCTCTGTTTGTTAGCATTTTCACAGTTCTCTTATTTCAGCTCCTGTACCTCTGTATTCTGCTATTTTTTCACTAAAACTTTGTGTAACAGGTCTTGAGTTGTGCTGTGTTCTAGGTATCCTAAGGTCATAATAAAAGCTAGTTCTGCTAGAAATTAGGAGGCATAGTTCTCAATCTGTGCTTTATCTTCATTTTCACTTTGAAAGACATTATTTTTAAATGCAGCGTATATGACACCCTCTCTGCCAGTAGTAGGGAAGGCAGACCCATCAGCGTAGGGTTGATATAATTACTTTCTGCCTCTCCGTTAATTTCATAAAGACAGGTGTGTGCGCGCGTGCTGCAACATACTATACTTATTATCATTTTTATTTTATTCTTACACTGAGTCAAATTCCACGGAGTAAAAACTTTCCAGCGAGGTGACATCCCTGCAGACACGGGCTCCGGTGCTTATTCCAGCAGCTCCATCTTGTCACACTCTGCCATTTCTTTCCCTTTGTAATTAGCACAGTATTAAAGCTTGTGTCTATATCATCGTAGCGAGTTCCATAATCCTGTTAACTCTGGGAAGACTTGGCTCTTATCGTAGGGCTAATGGGGTGACAAGAGGTAGAGTCTCTTCTTAAGAGGTAGTACTCTCTCATGAGGTTGTAGTACTCATCTGAGAGGAGTACTACCACCTGCCCGAGAGAAGGGTACTACCTGAAATGTGCTTCTTGGATGAGGTGCGCTGAGGGTAATCTTTAAGTTTTTTTTCGGCTAGGATGAAATTAATGAGGGAAAGGTGGTGGGAAAGGTGGTGGGAAAGGAGGGGGGGAGAGGTAAATGTCGACTCGTCATGACTGCCCCGGTGACCAAAGTCTGCCGTAGGAAACTTGGCGAGTCAAAGAGACGAGACCGAGAACTTATGATAATGACGCTACCTAACTGTTCCGTCTTCCCCAGGTGTGGCTTGCGAGTGAGGAAGATGGCGGCGGGCGGCATGAAGACCGCCGTACTGGTGATGGGGGTGATCCTCGGCTGCTCTCTCCTCGTCCTCTACCCCGTCTGTGGTGAGTCCTCCTCTACCCCGTTCTCGAGCGCGTTCCCAACGCCCAGAAATTGTCGTACTAATGTGCCTTATTCTAACCTACCAGAGGACCCACTAACAGAAATCGGGACAGTGTCAATTCCGCGGCTACCATTTTCTAGATTTTTGGCCTAAGGTAAAGTATACGTTAAAATGCGACGTGCTGTTCGGAGGACGGATGATCCATCCCACCCTCTCTCAACTATAGTTACATGTTAATTTTTTGTTAAATATCTAATAAACCATCCTGCTGGAGCTCTTTCTCTGCACTATCACATACCAGTGACATGTAGAAGAAGTTTATTCCACGTTAAACACTTTGGGCCGTCACAGGTTAAACGAAGCATCCTGGATACTAAGTGCAGATGTAGTTTGTGGTACTGTAACCATCACATTATCAATTTGTGATGTAATGATCTGTGTTCAGACCATTGCTTCTCCCCTCTCCCCTTGCCCTCGTTCGTCTTCTCCTCCGCTTATTTCCTTCCCCCCTCCCCCTTTATCACAGTCCGGCCCTCACCGGTCATAAACCGTAGAGTCAAGAGACTCCTGGTGGCTGGACAGTTCCCCTCTTGGCCCTCTTCGTGCCCATTTCATCCCCATTCAATTCCCTCTTTACCCCCACTCTTTCCCCTCTCCCTTGCCATTGACAAATTTGAGGGGCAGTAAAACTCTGTGCCATAAAACCGTAGTTCTCAAATTTCGTTTGGGTGGCTGGCCAGACCAGCTTGTTCCCACGAGCTGGTTGTATTACTTATTTCCAGTTACATGAGATTTTCTGTCAAGCGTTACAGACCCTTCTGGACAGGCCTAGCTTAGCCTGGAGCTTGATTGGTTGAAAGCCAGGGAGGCCTAGGAAGGTTAGGCTCATGGCACTGGTTGGCCCAAGACTCAAGAGGCGGAGTCCCCCAGGGTAGTGCCCGACAACCATTGGCCAAGCCTTTAGAGCGCCCAGTTTTGGTTTGAATTCATTGACTCGTCTTTGAGAGGTGGGGTTTAGTGGGCCTAAGGAACTTAGTTGTGGGTGGAGTGGTTTCCACTGGTAAGCTTGTTAAGAGAAAATTAGTTAGTGTGTCTTTGGGGTGACTTGGGGCAGGTCCAGTGACCTGGAGAGCGGCCATTCAACATCTGTGGCCGGTTTTGCAGGATAAGAAAATGTGCGCTCGAGTACTCATGTCCATCAGTAGATACTATTGCCTCTTCGGGATATTTTTAAGAGTAGAATATATTTCAATTAGATATAAATTAAGTGAAAGCAAGAAACTAGTAAGAACACAACGCCGTTAAATTCCGGGATTCAAGAGGTCCGAGACAACACTGGTCTGAACTAACCCTTTGGAGACGAAACAAAGGAATAATGAAAAAGAACTATGTAATTGCAATAGTTGATAGCACAATCAGCAATGTAACCAGTCCTGGTGGCGCCACAAGTGCCACTATAAAGATGTGCTGTGGATGGACTGAAGTTTTTAGAACCAGACTTCATAGAGTGCAAGTGTGTGTACCTTGCAGGGTTGAAGCAAAACGGGAAGATGATCGATTCAACTCTACGCCTATTATATGGCTTTGCAAAATCTATTTTTGCAACCCGTTGTACCTTTGAAGTTATAATAAAAATAAATAATTCTATATAGTTATATAAACATACAAATAGAATATCTAAATAGAAATGGTCACCAGGTCTCCAAAACGTCCTGGTGTCACAGCCAAAGACATTAGAAAAATATATTTTTTCAGTGTCAGAGTAGTTAACTAACGGAATGCATTAGTGATGTGGTGGAGGAAGACTCCATACATAGTTTCACATGTATATATGATAGAACCCAATAGGCTCAGGAACCTTTTTACAGTCTGTTCATGCCCGTGCCACCTCTTAGGTGGTTAATCTTCATCAATCATCACTCGGGAATCTGTACACCAGTTGATTGAGAGGTGTGACCAAAGAGCCGAAGCTTGACCCCCGCAAGCACAACTAGGAGAGTACCTGCCCCGGCTCCTAACATGCTAGAACAGTCGCTGGGAAACCAGCCATAGCAAGTAAGCCATATACAAGGTCAACATGCCTAGGTAGACAAGCTGCACATAAAGGCACCCTGTAATGTCACCCGGGGCTGTGGTCTGTGAACAGCTGTGGTCGCAGAGCTAGAGTTCAACTTTGACGGCGAGAGTAGGAGTACTCGAATGACAGACAAGCACTCATGTGAGGGTTAGGACATATGACTATAATCATCAGCACCGAAAGTTTGAACTACTGTGTAGTTAAGGCGGTCTTGACCAGGCGAGGCGGGGTGGCTGGAGGCAGGTCAGGGAGGAGGAGGAGGAGGAGGGCTTATGAAGCCTCGTATGACAGTGGAGATCATACAGGAGCTTGCAGGTGCTACCAAACCTGCCATCTGTGGGCGACACCGCCCCCTCACGTGGGTGGCACCACCCCAACCTTGCACCCGTGGGCGGCGCTATGGGTTGACGCAGGACTCTGGTGGCAGTTGGCCGCTCGCCACCAACCAGCTGGCGATTAAAGGCTGACTAGTGCCACAGTTTCGCCCCATCTCTTCTCGCCCCCATCACACTGACACGGATTAGGCAAAATTGTAATTAATATTGTCAATAAATATGTTAATAATAATAACACACTGACACGTGCCATCGTCACACTGACTCACCAACAAGGTTAGGCTCCTAGTGCTATGACAAATTATCCCTATGAAGTCCGAAATGTGAATTTGATAGCGTTCTTTCTAACTGGAGTCACGGCTGTTTTTAACGTCAACAAATGATTAAATTAACGTTACTAATGATGAATCTACTTTTAATGTTACTCGAGAATGTTTTGCCCATTGGGAGAGAGAACGGGAGGGAATATGAGAGGGGGTAAGGAAGAATGGGAGGGAGGGAGGGAGGGAGGGACTGAGGGAGGGAGGGAGGGACTGAGGTAGGAAAGGAGGGATAATGTTGATTCTCGAGGGTCCTTCCCTGCCTGCCTGCCTGTTGCTTTAGTACGCTCCCTCCACCCCCCCCAAGCCCGTGGCTCCTACAGGCTCCCCCCCCTGCCTGTGGCTCCTACAGGTCCCCCCCCCAGCCCGTGGCTCCTACAGGTCCCCCCCCCAGCCCGTGGCTCCTACAGGTCCCTTCTCTCCTTCCCTGCTCGTGGCTCCTACAGGTCCCCCCCCAGCCCGTGGCTCCTACAGGTCCCCCCCTCAGCCCGTGGCTCCTACAGGCTCCCCCTCCCTGCCTGTGGCTCCTACAGATCCCCCCCCCCCTGCTCGTATAGCTGCTGGCAGCGTGACTCACCCAACCCCTTACCCTCCCTTGCTTTCTCACACACTCGTGTCATCAACATGAGATTTTTTCCTGCTGTACCTCTGACGGGCGAGGCTTCGGCAAGGCCATGAAGAGAGCTACACTTGTCCTTGTCACACTAAACAGTTTAGGCGATATGATCAGTCCCATCTATGTATACGAATACACATGTGTGTGTATAATGTATGCATGGCACAAGCTTGTGATTCCATTTCGATTTCCCAACTAGAGGGCGCCACATGCTGCACACACACACACACACACACACACACACACACACACACACACACACACACACACACACACACACACACACACACACACATAGGTAGGACATAGATGAAATGTTCACACGGAATAGTAACAGAACGAGGGGACATGGATGGAAGCTTGAAACTCAGATGAGTCACAGAGATGTTAGGAAGTTTTCTTTTAGCGTGAGAGTAGTGGGAAAATGGAATGCACTTAAGGAACAGGTTGTGGAAGCAAATACTATTCATAATTTTAAAACTAGGTATGATAGGGAAATAGGACCAGAGTCATTGCTGTAAACAACCGATGCTCGAAAGACGGGATCCAAGAGTCAATGCTCGATCCTGTAGACACAACTAGGCGAGTACAACTAGGTGAGTACACACACCTGTCTTCCGGCACAAAAAGAAATATGAATTATTTGCTGCCGTTAATAGGACTTATTTCAGGTCCGAACCCAACCGAATGTATCTTGTATTTATGTACACAAATTATAGTTTCAGTCTTGAAAACTACATGAAAATTGATTGCAATAAATGTACGATGAAAAATTGGTTTATCATATTCTCTGTCAATTTCGGTATTTTTTTTCTACAAAGTTCTTGTAATTTATGTTAAAATTAAAGAATAAATTTGGTTTCATTCTCATCTTGCATTAAAGAATAAGAGAGGATAGGAGACTCTGGCAAGAACATGTGTGGTGTTCATATTCGTCAGCTCTCGTGGAGGGTATTTCTGTACCAGCCTCTGCCACTCCCTGCCAGCCTCCGCCTCACTTAGGCGCCATGTTGACCCGCTAGAGCAGCATGAGGGCAATTATGTTCTTCTAGTAGGACAATGTCTAGCTAGCGGACCATCGTGTCGACCACACCCCTCACATACTCACCACACACACCTCACATACTCACCACACACACCTCACATACTCACCACACACCCCCTCACATACTCATCACACACCCCCTCACATACTCATCACACACTCACCACACACCCCTCACATACTCATCACACACACCCTCACATACTCATCACACACTCACCACACACCCCTCACATACTCATCACACACCCCCTCACATACTCATCACACACTCACCACACACCCCTCACATACTCATCACACACCCCCTAACATACTCACCACACACCCCTCACATACTCACCACACACACCTCACATACTCACCACACACCCCCTCACATACTCACCACACACACCTCACATACTCACCACACACACCTCACATACTCACCACACACCCCCTCACATACTCACCACACACCCCCTCACATACTCACCACACACACCTCACATACTCACCACACACCCCCTCACATACTCACCACACACACCTCACATACTCACCACACACCCCCTCACATACTCACCACACACCCCTCACATACTCACCACACACCCCTCACATACTCACCACACACACCTCACATACTCAACACACACCCCCTCACATACTCACCACACACACCTAACATACTCACCACACACCCCCTCACATACTCACCACACACCCCTCACATACTCACCACACACACCTCACATACTCACCACACACCCCTCACATACTCACCACACACACCTCACATACTCACCACACACACCTCACATACTCACCACACACACCTCACATACTCACCACACACACCTCACATACTCACCACACACACCTCACATACTCACCACACACCCCCTCACATACTCACCACACACACCTCACATACTCACCACACACCCCTCACATACTCACCACACACACCTCACATACTCACCACACACCCCTCACATACTCACCACACACCCCTCACATACTCACCACACACCCCCTCACATACTCACCACACACACCTCACATACTCACCACACACCCCCTCACATACTCACCACACACACCTCACATACTCACCACACACACCTCACATACTCACCACACACACCTCACATACTCACCACACACACCTCACATACTCACCACACACCCCCTCACATACTCGCCACACACCCCTCACCACACACCCCTCACATACTCACCCCTCACATACTCACCCCTCACATACTCACCCCTCACATACTCACCACACACACCCTCACATACTCCATCTTTAACAAGTTCAATAATCTTCGAGTCATTTCAAGTCAAAATCCTCCTAATGGCGGGATATAAATTGTGACCAAAACATCACCAAATGCTCCTCAGCATTTGGTGATGAGCATTTAGGGACATCAGCAGCACCCATATGTTCGAAGTCATGGGACTTTTTATTCAGCGAGCCGGTCGGCCGATCGGACAGCACGCTGTACTTATGATCCTGTGGTCCCGGGTTCGATCCCAGGCGCCGGCGAGAAACAATGGGCAGAGTTTCTTTCACCCTATGCCCCTGTTACCTAGCAGTAACATAGGTACCTGGGTGTTAGTCAGCTGTCACGGGCTGCTTCCTGGGGGTGGAGGCCTGGTCGAGGACCGGGCCTCGGGGACACTAAAGCCCCGAAATCATCTCAAGATAACCTCAAGATAGAGACCTACATGTTCTACAAGCACCACTGACGAGCAGTATCCTATGCTCTTTGTTTCTCGGCGTACAAATTCCACTCTGGTTTCTCACGTTCATTCTATCAAGGGATAAAACTATTTTCAGGCTCTGACACGACGGCTTACGACCAAATTCTGCGACAGTAAGCGGTAGGCCACAATTGATGGCGTGTCGCAGCTCCTCGAGCATACCAAGTGTGTGTGTGTTATATAACAGCCTAGCAACGCCCTCGGACCAATTTTACGGGCTCACCATAGCCCGTGCTACATGGACATTTCGTTCTTTGTAGCCAAATCTAAAACAACAACAACAGCCCTCGGACCACAGTCCATTACACTCATTACACCCTCGACCTCACCTGCATCACTTTGCAACACAGGATCAATGTTCGTGTTAGCTTAACACTCAGAAAAAATACAAGCATTATATCAATTACCTTAAAAAAAATATACAATATGTTCAGTATAAATTAGTAGGGGAATTAAATTAGTAGGCTGTTGCTTGGTATGTGGGCCTGCGGGCAGCTCCAAGCAACAGCCTAGTGGACCAAACTCTCACAAGTCAAGCCTGGCCTCGGGCCGGGCTTGAGGAGTAGAAGAACTCCCAGAACCCCATCAACCAAGGGAGGTTATATCTTGAGGGTTATCTTGAGATGATTTCGGGGCTTTTTTAGGGTCCCCGCGGCCCGGTCCTCGACCAGGCCTCCACCCCCCAGGAAGCAGCCCGTGACAGCTGATGGTATTGTTAAAATACAACTAGTTAGTATTATCGGATACCTTGAGGGAGACGCCCCCGCCTGCCTGGCACTGTCTTACACACTCCAGCCCCGCTAACACCTCCCTCGGTGTGAACCAGGACCCGCAACACCAAGGGCAACCAGCCTCATGGGTGGTTGAGAGGCGGGCCCGAAGAGCCAGAGCTCAACCCCCGCAAGCACAACTAGGTGAATACATAACCTGAGAATTATGATAGTAACTCAGATTTACCGAACTTGACATTAATCAGTTTATTTCATTGGATTCATTTCCTGGTTGTATAAACCTAACCCAACAATCACTTTTCTTATTCTCTAAAAAAAAGTAAATCGAAAACCCCAAATATATGTAGTATTTTAAGTTGTGGTTGAGGCGAGGCAGGGTGGTGGCGGCGAGGCAGGGTGGTGGCGGCGAGGCAGGGTGGTGGCGGCGAGGCAGGGTGGTGACGGGGGCGGCGAGGCAGGGTGGTGGCGGCGAGGCAGGGTGGTGACGGGGGCGGCGAGGCAGGGTGGTGGCGGCGAGGCAGGGTGGTGGCGGCGAGGCAGGGTGGTGGCGGCGAGGCAGGGTGGTGGCGGCGAGGCAGGGTGGTGGCGGCGAGGCAGGGTGGCGGCGGCGAGGCAGGGTGGTGGCGGCGAGGCAGGGTGGTGGCGAGGCAGGGTGGTGGCGGCGAGGCAGGGTGGTGGCGGCGAGGCAGGGTGGTGGCGGCGAGGCAGGGTGGTGGCGGCGAGGCAGGGTGGTGGCGGCGAGGCAGGGTGGTGGCGGCGAGGCAGGGTGGTGGCGGCGAGGCAGGGTGGTGGCGGCGAGGCAGGGTGGTGGCGGCGAGGCAGGGTGGTGGCGGCGAGGCAGGGTGGTGGCGGCGAGGCAGGGTGGTGGCGGCGAGGCAGGGTGGTGGCGAGGCAGGGTGGTGGCGGCGAGGCAGGGTGGTGGCGAGGCAGGGTGGTGGCGGCGAGGCAGGGTGGTGGCGAGGCAGGGTGGTGGCGGCGAGGCAGGGTGGTGGCGGCGAGGCAGGGTGGTGGTGGCGAGGCAGGGTGGTGGCGGCGAGGCAGGGTGGTGGCGGCGAGGCAGGGTGGTGGCGGCGAGGCAGGGTGGTGGCGGCGAGGCAGGGTGGTGGCGGCGAGGCAGGGTGGTGGTGGCGAGGCAGGGTGGTGGCGGCGAGGCAGGGTGGTGGCGGCGGCGAGGCAGGGTGGTGGCGGCGAGGCAGGGTGGTGGCGGCGAGGCAGGGTGGTGGCGGGGGGCGGCGAGGCAGGGTGGTGGCGGCGAGGCAGGGTGGTGGCGGCGAGGCAGGGTGGTGACGGGGGCGGCGAGGCAGGGTGGTGGTGGGGGCGGCGAGGCAGGGTGGTGGTGGGGGGCGGCGAGGCAGGGTGGTGGTGGGGGGCGGCGAGGCAGGGTGGCGGCGATGTAGGGTGGTGGTGGGGGCGGCGACCGAGGAACAACTGATAATGGTGCTTACCTAACATTGACTAATGCCCACGGAAGACATCTCCCGTCACGCAGGGTGCAGTTGCACCTCCACAGATCTCCAGTATCAGCTCTTGATACTGGTAATGGCTCAAAAGGGCCACCACTTACGGGCTATTCATGCCCGTGCCACCTTTTGGGTGGCTTAATCTTCATCAATCAATCAATCGACTAATGGGGAACGAGGTCTAGCTCTGCGCCCCGTTGTACCTACAGCGTTTTATTAATTTAACTCCATTAACGTACAAAATATTTGTCGTATCTGGCTTTGAAGTGTAGGATGGAGGTGGCTTCCGCGACCTCCTCTTTCCGTGCATTTCACTTGCTGACCGCTCGTGCAGCGTACCAGTATTTCCCTACATTTCCAGCTTCCACCTAAGGTCCATTGTTCTACTTTCCCCAAGTTTCAATAGAGGTTGTCCTTTTCCTCTTTGTCTATTCCTCTCAATATCTCTTATGTTGTGATCATGTCCCCTCTGTTGCTTCTCTCCTCTAAGGCCCAGAGATTTAATTATTTTAACCAATCCTCTGGCTATAATCTTGTTACAAACATCTGAACTTTTTCAGTCTTGGTTTTACGAGTCACAAGGTCTTAGGATTCCAGGTCTTAGGTAGGTTGGGCTCGGAAGCCCAAGTGTTTATTTAGGCTTTAAATACAATGTTTGCCAGCGTCTCATATGCTGGCAATGTTACCGTTTAAGTGTGCCTCTTGTTAGAGGTGGAATTTTATCTACTATCAAATCTTTATTTCTTCCAGATTCCTGTAATTACCTTTTTATTCTCCCGTTCCCGTCTTCATTAGCTTACACTTATTGGAACTGAACTCTAACGACCATTTGTCTGTCCAGTTCTGGAGTTAGAGGGTCTTCCTATAACTATTCTCCTCGGTGTTTACTCCCCTACATTAGCTTTACGTCACCTGTCATCATTGACATGTACGTGGTCAGTCGCTCGGGTCAGTCACACAGATCAGGGCCAGCAGTGGCGCGAGCCTCGGGTACCCCGCGGGTCACACTACTACCTCACTTTGGACCCTTCATGTTGACTCTTGCACTTACTCCCTTACTCGTGTCTTCTCCGTTATCCCAACTTCTTTCTCCGTGTTACAAGTCCATCAATCATGACAGTGTCGGATGCTTTTTGGCAATCTAGGATAATGCAGTCTACCCAGCCATCTTTTTCCTAACTTATTTTGGTAACTCTGTCATAGAACTCGAAAAGTTTGTCATTTAGGGTACGGGCGGTGAGGGAGGAGCAGGTGGTAGTGATGGAGAAGAGGTCGGTGGAGGTGGTGGTGCTGGTGGAGGTGGTGGTGCTGGTGGAGGTGGTGGTGCTGGTGGAGGTGGTGGTGCTGGTGGAGGTGGTGGTGCTGGTGGTGGTGGTGGTGCTGGTGGAGGTGGTGGTGGTGAAGGAGAAGCGGCTGCCACCAGCCCGCCCCCATGACGTCAACAAGCCAGCTTTTCCCCGTGTGGATATTTTATTTTTAGAACTTTTGCAGAGAGAACCGGGGCACCATACCCGCCACCTGGCTCCTCTCTCTCTCCATCACCTGCAGCCAGCCAGAGTCGGTCCAGGGACCCAGCCACTATACAATGCACGCCACAAACTGCCTGACGCGTAAAGACTTGCTATAGGCGTCTTGAGTACATAATGGCTCCCACGGAGACACTCAAGATGACCGAGGAGAGGCTCAGAGACACATTGCCACCGCTCCTACTAACCCATACAATCCTTACATGCCCAGGAACATGAGAACAATTCTTGGCGAGTTGACTCAGTGAACCGGAAAGTGAAGAAGTAATGTAGCCACCTGGTGCTGTACAGTGTTGCAGCCTCCAGCACGCTTGGCATCTCTCCCAGGCTCCAACACACCTCCTTAAAGTACACATACTTACAGGACAATCTTCTTCATCCTCACATATGCGCTATTTGGAAGACAATTACCACAAAGAAGCCAGAGCTAACGTTTATGGTTCACAATATTAAAGAAAACTGGCAAGGAGACCCCCCCCCCCTCCCCCCCCCCGCAGCTGGCTAAGAGGCGCGAGCCTACACCAAGTTCTTGCTGTAAGCTCCGACACACTCATAGCTCCACGCAGTCATGACGGGATAACAATGTTGAACACCACTGAACAGAACAGTATACAAAAGATGAATCTATAACAGTAGTAGTCCAAAGGCCCGAGTAGAAGGGTAAGAGAGGAAGTAGAATCCCAGACCTGATAGAGAGAGAGAGGAGAGTGTGTGTGTGTGTGTGTGTGTGTAGGGTATGTCATCCCTAATCTATAGGTAAACCTGCCTAACTCGACTTAACCTAACAATTTGAGCTAATCTAAGCTTAACCTAACAATTTGAACTAACCTAACCTAACAACCAAACCTAACTGAAACAGAACATTTTTGTGTTAGCGCGCAGGAGATGAGTGACGTCACTATTACGTCACAGATCAGGTGGGAACAGGTGTTGACCATAGTGGAGAGAGGGGCTCGGGGCGCGCCCCAACCTTAGGGAAACAACTCTCACACAAAAAAAAATATGTGCTGAGGAATAAACAAACAAACTCGGACTACGCACCCGCGGGTGGAAATCAAACAAACAAATGCAATATAATGTAAACAATCATTAGGGAAGCAAGTAAACAAGAACAGCCGGTGTATTAAACAAGGGGTACAACGAGGCAAAATAAAGAGGTTAGGACAAAATTTATGCCACCGAACAAATCCTTGTGTAAATCCACAAGGGCCGTGACGAGGATTCGAACCTGCATCCGAGAGCATCCTAGACGCTCCCTTAATCGACTGAGCTCATTTGGGTACTCTGTTTCCACCTGTGTCCCCTATCTACCCTGTCGATTCTTCTTAGAATTTTGTAGGTCGTGATCATGTCTCCCCGAGCTCTCCTGTCTTCCAGCGACGTAAGGTGCATTTCACGCAGCCTCTCCTCTTAACTGGAGCCTCTTAGTTCTGCGACAAGCCTAGTGGCATACCTCTGCACTTTTTCCAGCTTAGTCCTGTGCTTGACAAGGTACGGGCTCCATGCTGGACGACGCATACTCCAGGATTGGTCTTACATATGCAAATACAAATATTTATTCAGGTAAAGTACATACATACAAGGTGAAATACAAAAGTTGATGGATTTATAGAGCTAGTACATACAATGCCTAAAGCCACTATTACGCAAAGCGTTTCGGGCAGGAAAAACACTAAGACTAAAACTTAATACTAATCGAGATTTAAATAACATTATTGCCAACAGCATTTGGTGTTCCCAGGCGGTCACCCATCCAAGTACTAACCAAATACAAATGCGATATACAAGGTTCTGAATGATTCCTTACACAGGTTCCTGAAGGCTGTTCTGATATTAGCCAGCCTCGCATACGCCGCACATGTTATTCTTTTTATGTGGGCTTCAGGAGACAGGTTTGGCGTGATATAAACTCCTAGACCTTTGGTGGACCTTCCTGGCTGGTGCTCGGTACATAAACAACCAGTGTTGCCAGGTAAAGCAGAAGGCAGTCTAGCAGAGTCGCCACACGTTCCACAGCTTCCTTCATTCTCTAGCTGGCTGGCTGGCTGGCCTCAGCACCCACCAATGTTTGGCCCGACACCAAGGCCGCTTATAAACAAACAATTTCTTCTGTATAAAACACTGATCATAAATCATTCTTTTATAATGCTCCATAATCGGAGCTTGTCGAGCAAATTACCAACCGAGAGTGGCAGCCACTGCCGTCTTAGTAACCTCGGCCAAAGTTTTGGCGTCAACCAAGGTGATTCGCAGCATTCTTTATCGCCTTGCATACCTTCCATATCTATAATTTTTCTTAATTTCTGTTTCAGGTTCAGATATATTCGTAGAACAGTAAAAATTGTCGGTCACGGTTCCTTAAAACCTCAACCGATGACGTCTGCTACCTTGGCAACGCTATATGCAACTTGAAACAAAGGAATAACGCCAGCTAAGAGAATACAGTAAACACAGTAAAGTGGAATAGTTCCAGCACTAAAGGAACCACTTGCAGAACAAGTATAAGTTGTAAATGCGTCTAAACTCTGTTTATAAAACCAAGAACATAAAATACAGAACAGTGCGAAAAGCCTATTGGGCCACGAGAGGCAACTTCTATTTATACCCTAACTAAACTTAATCCAGTGTTACCCGGTAACACCTGTTACTGGATTGACCAATTACCCGTTACCCGGTAATTTGTTAAAATATCAACACCCGTTTACCAACCAGTATTTACCCAGGTCTTTTCTGTATCTAAACTTATACCATTTGTATAAATTCTTTTGTGTTCTAGTTTTAATATAACAAGTATACTATTAATATTCCATTTGTCATTCCCTCTAATCCGTATGTGTGTTTAATCCCTTTAATCCGTATGTGTGTTTAATCCCTTTAATCCGTATGTGTGTTTAATCCCTTTAATCCGTATGTGTGTTTAATCCCTTTAATCCGTATGTGTGTTTAATCCCTTTAATCCGTATGTGTGTTTAATCCCTTTAATCCGTATGTGTGTTTAATCCCTTTAATCCGTATGTGTGTTTAATCAGTCTCCACCTTAAGTTTCAGGTTTGTAGAGAACTTGAGCTTTCTTCACCGCTTCCTTGGGAATATTTATAAACCCTCCACCAACTTTATCTTCCATCTCTGGTCACGTTTATGTGGATTGATCGACACTCCACAGTACTGTCCCCGCAACACAATAACATATCTAGATGTGCTTTACAATGGTCAGGATAAAGCCGAGGGGCCCCTTAAAATATTTTTTTGGGCACTCTTAGATTAAAAATAAACTTCACGAATTGCACAATTTAAAAAAAGGTACAATACAAGATGTTCAAGTATTTATTAAAAGGTAATGAATGAGAAGCTGACAAATTCACTAAATATAAACAGGCATCCAAAATAATGTCTCACAGGTTATTAGTGCACACAAATACCCCCCTCCCTTAAGTCTCCAAAGGCTCCATATCAGACCAAATCCATACAACCGATATATTTATATTAATAAATTTTGCTCTAGATCCGTCTATCGATTTCTAATAATAATCTCTGCGCACATTTAAATGACTCAAAATCAAGGAGGTGAATCATCTGTCCAATAAGCTCACTGGATTAAAATAATACACCATGTTGTCCCATAGAGGCTTCACCAGGCCCCATATATCGTGTCAAAGACGCTATTCATGATGATGGGTACACGCAGGAAACAGCGCCCTCTTCTCTGGCTGCTCATTCATTTGAAACACTTGAGGAGTATCGGAACGCTTGTATCGTGACGTACCTTTCAGCGGCAGTATTCGTTCATGGCAACCTAAGACTCTAACCACTCAGGAGTATTAACACTGCCTGTGTGGTCAATTTATCCCTGTCACCACCTTGACAGGTCGGTAATCCTACTATCCAGGGACGGTGTTCGATCTTACGAGGGATCAAGAGGCTGGGCATCGTACCTTCACTCCGTCATATCCCAACCCTTTATCCTCGTATTCCTTCCAAGTGCCATATAGTCAAATTGACTTGCCTTCTCATCCATCATTTGGTCACCACTTGGTCCGGGAGACATCTCCCGTCACGCAGGGTGCAGTTGCGCCTCCACAGATCTCCAGTATCATCTTTTGATACTGGTAATGGCTCGAAAGGGCCACCACTTACGGGCTATTCATGCCCGTGCCACCTCTTGGGTGGCTTAATCTTCATCAATCAATCAATCACCTTCTCATCATAATTAGTACGTCGCTGCCATAGGAAGAATCAAAACGACAGCGCGTCATTACGAGACAGACCAAGCATTAGCACAAAATTTAACTGCCGGCGGAGACTCCGTTTTGTAAAGACAGAAAGGCTGCCTGTGGAATTGGATCTGTTTACGGAGTGTCCAAAGTGCGGTCGTAAACACGGGGAAATTATTGCTCCACAATTTTCCACTCATGACTCGCGTGAGGAAGGGGTGGTTGGCCGGCGAGGAAGCCTACGTCAGGCTACTCGAGCCTTTCCTGCTGGTGCTGCCGCTGTATCTCCCCCCCCCCCACCCCATCCCATCCCCTCGGCCTCGATCCCTCCCTAGACTGAGGGCGCGGCTGACGTAGGTGTGCAGTGCGAGTATGTGTGGTGTGCCAGGCGTCCGCCTTCCCCAGCCCCGCCACCACAGTCGATTGGACCACGGTGAAAAAGATTGTAATATTTTGAGCATGGACGCAGGTGGTGGTGCCGGCGGAAAGTGCCAGGAGTGCCCCTACCACCCAAGGGAGGTGCCAGGAGTGCCCCTACCACCCATGGGAGGCACGTACACACCTCTGGTACCTGCCTCAGCCACTCGTAAACTCTCACATCAAGGCAGCATTATTCTAATATTTCTAACGAACCACCCTTGTGTCACCTATCTAGTCAAGAGTGGTCTAATTTACTGGCATATTTACAGATGTGCACCTTTACCCTAAATAAAAGGACTTCATACTAATTTCCAATTCACGAACTTTTTTTTGATATACTCAATGATCTGACCTCGACGCGCTGTTCATTTGTCATCAACACGTAACAATGTGTCACGAAACCAATTGTCGTTCACGCAAGGTCACAGCCTCCCTCCCCCCCCCTCAGGCGAACCTTGCCAAACTATGTTGATGTAATGTAGATTCAGCCTTTCCCATACGTTGGTTTAACGTTTCTGGAACGTATATTTCTCGTTACACTGAACAAAATACCCGTGAACAAGGCTAATTCAACGCCGAATCACCATTATCTACGTTGCTTCAGCATTGAATTAACGTTGATAGCGTTGAATGAACGTGGAAGCCAAAGTTATTCTAAGATAGTGTAGCCAAAGCTTCCCTGTGGCTACCACTGGACGGAGTGTACACACACACACACTACGTACAACACCAACCTGCTAGAATTGATCTAGTCAAGTGACAAGATAAAGCACGAGTATCGCCCACACCGCCACGGCTCGGTGGGGACAACATTCAGGACTGGCACAGATTCGACGCCGAATAAACGTCAACGGAAATTTAAGTTGGCGTTGATGATAAATCTGCGTGGAACCAACGCGGCTCTTGGATACTGCGTCCTCTGGGACCCCCCCCACCACCTGTCCTCGCTCTAAACGTTCCTGTATATGTAAGGCAGGTGTTGTCACCTACACGGGCAGGGGAGGGGGGGGGGGTGATGTTGTCACCCGCCCAGGACTGGGTGGGTGACAACATCTGCAACACCCAGGCCACCCCCCCCCCTCCCATATTTGTTAAAAATCTAATATTGACTCCTTAAGCATCAACATCTTAATATTGATTGATGTTAAGCAATATGTTTGGGTACGTGGATTTAATTTTATTCAAATTAATAGTAACGAAGAAATTAGAAAAAGTTTATCCTAAATACAACCTGTAACAACATCCACTCTCGACTCCATGGCACCAGCATGACCAGGCGTTATCAAACAATTACGTCTTCACTTACGAAACCTGTACATCTTTTTCTCGATAATGTTGGTCTAGTCTGTATTTATTAAACAGTCTACAAGCTTCAACAGTTCTCAGCCGAATGTTGTTGCCGTTATGAACAGCTTTGTAACTCTTTAAAACAGTTTAATAAACACAAACCAAGCTTCAATTATTGATGATGTACCGGTTTCGTAAGTGGACACTTAAATGCTTGATAAATCCTGGGGCTAGATTCACGAAGCAGTTACGCAAGCACTTACGAACCTGTACATCTTTTCTCAATCTTTGGCGGCTTTGTTTACAATTATTAAATAGTTAATGAGCTCCGAAGCACCAGGAGGCTGCTTATAACAATAGTTGATTGGCAAGTTTTCATGCTTGTAAACTGTTTAATAAATGTAACCAAAGCCGTCAAAGATTGTGGAAAGATGTACACGTTCGTAAGTACTTGCGTAACTGCTTTGTGAATCTGGCCCCTGGTCCCGAGATCATTAAAATGAATGGTTTAGGAAGTACATTAAACTGAGCGACAACAAGCACTTAGCAAGACAGTCAAGTGAAGGTGGGAGGGAAGAGGGGGAGCCGCTCCCTATAACACCATCACAGATGGAAACTTAATAGTTTTATTGACGTCCAGAGGGCAGCACTGGCCAGTGTTGACCCTCGCATCACTCCCTTAATGGAGTGATTTAAGCAATTTTGGGTTCGGGGAGACTTCCTCTTTTCTTTACTACCGCCATATTATTCCAAGAGATGCATGGCATTCTAGAAATGTTAGATTTCCGACTGTGCGTCTGTGGTGAAATTTATTTTGCTGTTAACGGTCTGTAAGCTTATTTTCACTTGCATAAATATCCCCCTATGAAACTCCACATTTATTGCCTGAGGAAGACCCGTAGCATATTCGTCGATTAGGTTGGTGTCGGGCTTCTGCTCTACCAACCCCGGGACACAGCCCGTTCCCGTAAACAAAAGGTCAAATGCACGGTGACCCGGCCGCCAAATTATGAAAACCCACTTTACACAAGCCTCACAACCGATGACGTATGTACTTCCCTCGTATGTACTTCGTTGACGACCTCTGCTTCAATCCCAAGCCTCTAACCCAAGTACTACACACACAATCGCCAACAGAACCTAAACACTTAACATCTAAGCCCAACTATACATTGATTTTTATTGTATAATAATATTAATTTATACGAGAACAAACCTATTTTTTACCCCATGTTAAAATTGACGAATGCGTCTCTGGGCAATAATAATAAAACTATCGGGGAAAGTGGCAAGCCATTACGATTATATAGCACTGGGAGGGGGTCAGGATAAGGATTTGGGATGGGACGGGGGGAAAGGAATAGTGCCCAACCACTTGGACGGTCGGGGATTGAACGCCGATCTGCATGAAGCGAGACCGTCGGTCTACCGTCCAGCCCAAGTGGTGCTGCTCTAACAAGCCTGGTCTGAGGACGGGTTGAAAGTGTAGATTATGCACAGTAAGGACGGAGGAGGAGACAGCCTAGTGGGTACAGTATTACATGAGCGGCGACGGTTCGACAACGAATCAACGTCCTCTACGTCATATCAACGTTGAATCAACATAAGAGGACGTTAGTCCGTTGTCGAACCGATCAAATGGGCATGTTTTGCCTGCTGGTGTGTGACGCAAGTGGAGGTAAACCAGGGCCTAGTGTTAATGGGTCACCTCCAAGCTTAATTAATGAACCATAACCCTCAACATGAACCCACAACACAACGTTTGTGTTGTAGGGGACGATGGCGGGGCCGAGTGTAGTTATAGAACCTTAATCCTTAACACTGATTCCTTAAGGGGCACGAGAGCGCTAGAGGAATGCCTCTTCAACACACCTGCCTCACAATATTTAAACACACACCTCAACTTCTGCAGTAATCATAAATTATTTAACATCAAACTGCCTACAGAAGTTATCCGACTGCCAAGCAGAGAGCCGGATGGTGATGTGCTGGATAGGAGAGTGCGCCAAGCAGAGGGATGGTGGTGATGTGCTAGATATTAGAGTGTGGGAGAGCGCCAAGCAGAGGGCCGGATGGTGATGATGTGTTGGGTCATACTGCAGGAGGGTGCCAAACAGAAGGTCACCGGATATGACACGCATACTATTTTAGGACAGAAAGAGTGACAGATGTGCCAGTGTTTATTAACACACTTAGAGGCAGACGTTCAGAGTTATGGGTTTAAATAGCGCGCATCCTGGTTATGTTGATGCATCATCAACAGAACCAGGAGGCTCTTGAAACCCGGCATAGTTTGCTGTTACTGCTACTGTTCCTTGATCCTACCGGTATATATAAATAGTCAAAAGATAATTTCAATATAAAAATAACTCACTGCACACCCTGAAATTACCGTATACCGACACGTGCTCAGGTGACGTTTAATTGATTGGAGTATGGCTGCTCACCTCCGTCTGTCACCTAACTTATGTAAGGAGACTCTGGCAGGCGATGAGTCACAATAACGTGGCTAAAGTATGTTGACCAGACCACACTCTAGAAGGTGAAGGGACGACGACGTTTCGGTCCGTCCTGGACCATTCTCAAGTCGATGGATGACTTGAGAATGACATCGACTTTAGAATGGTCCAGGACGGACCGAAACGTCGTCGTCCCTTCACCTTCTAGTGTAAGGAGACTCTTCTCTTGATGCCGCAATGCACCATAGCTAAATCAGCGGTGATCTTACTAGATGCCTGCATCATCGGAATCTTTGATTGGCTGCCGACTCACTATCACTCAAGAGGTTACAGTGACTCACACTTCCGTGCACGGCCTGGCAGTGTCTTCGGACTATGCAATGACAATTTACATTTATAGCGACAACTCTACATCATGTAGTAGTGACGCACACCCACTTTCCCTACACTCATACCCAGGAAGGAACCCCACTCCTCACCCAGAGGCGACCCAGCTCACCTGAGCAGAGTGGAGCCGGAACTCCAGGACCCAATATTGCCTGGGGGGCTGATATTCTCCTGTCCAGTGCTCACCGTCTCATCTAATCCTTAGTCTAATTTCACTACTGTGTACTGTACTTTGTATTCCTAGAGGGAGGGGAAACCCGAGGACTATCTTAAGTCCACTGTCTCACCAAGCCGGGACTACAACGTCACGCTATTCACGGGTGATGACACCGTGAGGACCTGTAGCACTCCTGGCCTTCTAATCTGATGTTTAGTGCCTCAACAACCGCCGCCGCCAGGATTACCACCACCTTGACGTAGTCTCTCCCAAGACCAATGCATCAGCCCTTACACCTTCAGGTACCCTGTAAACCACTTTTCAGACGGTGTTACCCATCTGATGACCTTAAAGTGTAATAGCACATCTCCAGCTAAGCATAATTATGCAAGAAACCGAATAATGCAACATTAATACTGAAACGCCTCAAGAAGCTAATGTTATTTAATAACAGCCGGTCCTCGTCAACCAACCCGTCCTCGGATCAAGTCCATTCCAGCGGTCGACCCTACAGACGCATTTAAAAATTTTTACATGCTGTTCATTCAAAACGGAAATTTTCTCATAAATATTATAATAAATTAGCATAGTGTGCATATATATAGGCAAAGGTTAGGTCAGGTCAGGTGTTTAGGTTCTGTTGGCGATTATTTGTATATGTAGTACGTGGGTAAAGCATTTACAGCGTTGTGGTTCGAACAAAATTCGTCAGAAGCATATGTTCCGGAAGTGTTAGAACGAAATCAGTTGAGAGTCTTGTGTAATCCGTTTTTCATTCATAAATAGTGGGGTTTGGAGGGTGCATGAAATGGACTTTGGGTCTTTTGAGGCCAGTCCTCATCAACAAAAGGCCAAATGCTCGATCATCCAGCCGCCAAACACCCTGATTATGAATGAAAACCAGCTTATACACTACTGAACTGATTGCGTTAGATTATTCCTCGAACCGTGCTTCGCTGACGACCTCTGTTCGAACCACAATTAAGTGCTTCACCCACGATATGAAAATACAAATAAACGCAAACTGAACCGAAACAAATAACAATCTACGCCTAACTAAATAGAACTTAAACATATTAATTTATGGGAATAAACCTATTTTTAATAAACAAAAATTGATAAATTCTCATACACAATTATCCTCGATGACCGACATGCGAAACAAAAATATACATCAATTATCCGAGGACACCTGATACCACCTACATGTGTACGTAGCACACGTCTGCTAAGCACTCCTTAAGACGTACATAAGGTTGACTCCAGTGCTCACACTGGGCATGTAACACCACCAGAATCATCCATCGGATCGTAACATAGCCTCAAGGGCGATCCCTCATTGTTTAACTTCCTGCTGACTGACAGGGTGACGTTTGCTTAGCCATGGGGACGTCTCGCCCTCCAATGACGAGGACGCTGTCAGCTGGTCTGGCGTTTACGGTGCTGGTGGACCATCCATTGGTTGGTGTCGCCCTGGTGGACGTGCTGCATGTGGAGCTGTCGGACCTGGTGGGCATCCAGCTGCTTCAGGGCCACCGTGCTATGGTCAAGTTCCGCCTCCAGGCTGCCTTTCAGGCGTTTCTCGAGCGGTGTGAGGGGCGTGTTTACCCTCTCCCTGATACTGCTGGCACCGTTAAGGTAGTGAATCTTAGTGTCACCTTGACGTCTGTGACGGTGCATGGTGCCCCCCTTCGAATTTCAGGACGACTTTTTAACCTCCTGTTTCGAACGGTTTGGGGCTGTGTTAAGTGTTCGATGGAATAAGGTCGTTGCTGGGCACTGTGTTGGTATGCTTGACGGCTCCCGCACCCTGACGATGTCGCTGAAGTGTAGTGTACCGTCATCGATGTCCGTGTTGGGTTACACGCTCCACTGCCAGTACCGGGGTCAACCGCGCACCTGTTATCGGTGTGGTCACGAAGGTCATCTGGCTGCAGCGTGCGACGTGGGAGCAACTGGTCGGGTGCATGTTCTTCGTGCGGAGGATTTTCCGCCCCTGTTGCGTTCGGACGGTGTGGGTGCTGTGCCTGAGGCGCCTGACTGCCTGTCTGCTGCTCCGCCTGTTGGGGCGAGTTCTCTGGCCCGTGCGACACGTCGGGTGACTGCTATAGCCCCTGGGGTTGTTGAGCTGGTGTGTGAGGGTGACGGGGCGTCGCCTGCGCTGCGTGTAGTGAAGGATGTCCCAGTGGAGGTTCATGTCCCGCCCCCGCCTGTGGATGTGGTAACGGCTCCCGTGGACGCGGGTTCTGCTGTTTTGGAGGGGGTGCTTCGGCAAGGTGAGGTGCCTGCCGTGCCTGTGTGTGTTAACGACTGTAGTTCTGCTCTTTCCATTCCTTTGCAGAAGCGTGCACGTCGGTGTTCTGAGGCTGTTTCCGTGGATGATGTAGACAGTGTGGGTGATGTGGCCTCTGTGGACTCTTCGGACGGTGCGGGTGTGGCCTGTGTGGATGTAACGTTGGTGGCCGTGCCTGCGGAGGGGCCTGCTGGGCGTGGTGTGGTGCAACCTGTCTCGAAGCGTTCGCAGCGGGCTCGGAGTGTGTCTCCCCTTCGTGGTGTGCCTTGGGAGGAGGTGGGGGAGTATGGTGCTCAGCTGGCGTCCCCCGCCGTGGATGATGGTGCTGTGCGGGGCTCCGAAGTTGCTACCTGTGTCCCCCTTCCTGTGTCACCTACTGTTGGATCCCCGCAGTGGGGGGTTGTCCCTGATGATCGGGACCTCGTCGTGATGTTGCGGAAAGATGTGCGCCGGGGGGCCTCGGCTCCTGTGCCCTGTGGTGGGGTCGCTGCCGCGCCTGCATCCCCTGCTGTTCCCCCTCCTTCATTGCCCCGGTCTGGTGGTTGCCTAGTCCCGTCTGCTGGGGTCGTGCCCTGTGAGGGTCCGGAGTTGGGCCCTTATTGGGATGCCCGGGTGCTTCCGATCCCATGGTGCTCGTCTACTATCTGGGTATCGTCTAAGAAGGTGTTTGTTTATAGGGTGCCGGATAGGATGTCTCAGCCGAGGGTACTGCCTGATGGCCGGCTGCCCGCCGACCTGTGGGTGATTTGGGAAGCGTACTGCTTGCGCTTTCCGATACGCAAGTTTCCGGAGAAGTATTAGTTCCCATCTTGCACACACGGCTATGCCGTGCCTGGATCAGCTGCCGCCGTGACCACGACTCCCCGCCCCCCGGTGCGGGGAGTCTCCCTCTAACGTTCGCCTCTGTTTTCGTCGCCACTCCTCTCTCTACGGCCCATCACATCTACCGCTTTTGACTTTCTTCTCCTCCTCACCATCAACGCGTCTCCATACATCTGTCCTGGTGCAGTCATTGGGAGGGTTACCCCTTCATGCAAACTGCACCTATTCTCAAGAAGAAGAAGAAGAACTTCCTGCCTCTACTTGTGTTCCTCCTAGGGACTCCCTAGACTATTGGCTCTGCCTTCGAACAATCTTAAGGCGACCGTTCCTCACTAAAGCGACACAATGCAGTCTCCCAGATTCGGTGCGCCAGCCAATACAAGTACCTTTGTTCAATTCACCTACACCTTCAAACTACTGGACGACTCGGGGCACCAAGAGTGACAAGGGTACCAAATGCCCTACCTTACCTCAGAGTCTGTAGTGGTTAACAACAACCAAGTCTCCTTGCGGCTTCCTTACCTGTACCCTTGGCTGCCTGGTGACGGACAAGACTACACGTTGCTTGGGACACAAGTCCGCAGATAATGCCGATGGTGCGAGGTCGGTGGCCATCACTTTCTCTCGCCTGTGCTGTTCAAGTTGAGCTCGGCGAATCCCAGATCTGTCTACGCTCCCCTAATTTCCAATTCTGGCGGCGTACAACATGCACTCTAGAGCTCCGCCTGGATGTTCCTTGCTATCGTCGAGGTTTGTCTCTGGTATCAGCATTCTGCAAAGAGACGACTGAGTTAGTCTTCTATGTTCGTGAGGTCAACGTGATGTAACTCTCGGGAAGGCTGGCTTGTAGCACATCGACACCTCCCTCTCGAGCCAGTTGACCCAGGGTCGATCCCCTATTGGTCCACCCTTTCTGCAGTCACGCAATCGGCGTGAGAGTACCGAAAGGGTGTTGTTGGCTCATTCAGTCTTAATCAACGGCGCCTGTCGACCGTTATCATAGAAAACGAAGTATTTATGTGCGGGTATGACTTGTCAATGACAGAGACGTGTTCCTTGATGCACACGTGGTAGTTGTAGACACCTCTACATCATGTTGAAGAGGGGAGATACACCATATTGTATTAACACCTCTACTGTTGTAATGGACAAAGTTAAGAGTAAGTATTACCTAGCGAGTCAAGCCCTACAACACCCAACACATGGTGGGTGACAGGAGTGTTCAATATGTTCACACGTCGAGGTGAGGTAAAAGCCGATATATATTATGTACTTGAACTCGTGTGTAATATGTTCATTGTCATTAATAATACCTTTATATTACAGAGTTATTGCTAGAGGTTCATGCCCCGCTCCCACCTCTCCCACAACAAAGAAAGGCATGATCCAGGCTGCCCCTTTTAAAGTCCAAAATCATAACGTATGGTAATTATAACCTCTCCTCCCATAGATCACTTAATACCTCCTGCAAGTCAAATGTCAGTGTATATGGGAGTCATTATAAATATCCCCATGAGAATAATAAATGGCATCAGTATGCCAGGTATATACATGCCCCTGATCTCCACCCCCCTCCCTCCCACACCCCATACCCACCGTGTGTGGCATGACCCTGATGTGGTATTCTCCCCCTGCAGGTGACAACCCTTCCTACACAGAGTGCCGGCCACACATAGATGCCACCATCCGCAACCTGGCAGCCAAGGCCATTGTCGCCGGGGAGGTCCCTCCGTCCACCCTCAGTAGTGATGACTATGGTACGACCACTCCCAAACCCTAGAGCTGCACACCTCTCTTGATCACTGCTGTAGGAGTAGTAGTAGTAGTAGTAGTAGTAGGGAGTCTGTTGTGATGGTAGTGTTGTTAGTGATGGTGGGGGGTGTTATGATGGTGTTGTTAGTGATGGTGGGGGGTGTTATGAGTGATGATGGGGGTGTTGTTAGTGATGGTAGGGATGGTAGGGATATGTAAGTGATGGTGGGGGTGTAGTTAGTGATACTGGAGCGTTGTCATTGTTGATGGAGCGTTGTTATACTTGCTACGGGTTTCCCAAATCCAACTTCTCTGCTTATATTGGGTCTCCTAATTCCACTCTGGGGATGCGTCGTAGTTTCCCGTTCCCTTCCAGGCTTTCACAAAGAAATTGAATTTGTTTTTGGAACTAGAATATTGATATTACATACAATGACAGTTATTCTGAAAGCATATTGCATGCTAGAAATGCCATTCATCTAATTCACACAAAAAATAAGTAGCTGACGTACATATTTTCCTAGGAAGACATAAACTAGTAATTCACGTATAACAGGATGAATCAAGTTGTTCATTCCTTTGATAAGCTCATCTGGTAACTCGTTAAACTTTTCCCCCGCCTCAGAGGGAGTTACAGTTTCTGAGGGCCCTGCCCAAGATGTACCACCTGTCGAAAGCAGCGAAGTATCTCCAGAAGAAAATCCCGAGGTAGCATCCGAGCCTGCGGAACCACCAGCACCCGAAGAATCCCCGCCACCTGAAGAAGTCCCGTCACCTTCGGTGCCTGAAGAATCCCTGGCGCCTGAAGAACCTCCGGTCGTAGCAGGAGAAAAATTTGCAAAACGAAAAGAGAGTAGAGTGACTGAAACTGCTGAACCAGAGGAGCCTTCAACTGACGAAGTGAAGGACGAAGGCCCCGCAGCAGAGGAGCTCGTTGAGGCCCCAGCACCAAAGGTCATTGAGGCCCCAGCAGCAAAGGTCGTGGAGGCCCCAGCAGCAAAGGTCGTTGAGGCCCCAGCAGCAAAGGTCGTGGAGGCCCCAGCAGCAAAGGTCATTGAGGCCCCAGCAGCAAAGGTCGTTAAGGCCCCAGAAGCAAAGGTCGTGGAGGCCCCAGCAGCAAAGGTCGTGGAGGCCCCAGCAGCAAAGGTCGTGGAGGCCCCAGCAGCAAAGGTCGTGGAGGCCCCAGCAGCGAAGGTCTCAGGTAGGATGAGTCCCATAGTGTTACAATGGTCTTGGCTGATTGACTCCAGTGAAGCTTCACGTGCTGTGTAGAAGTATTATAAAGCTAATTTCGTGGCCCGGATGTATTTATCTAACTTGTGTGGCATTAGTATTTTGACCTCATCATCTGTAGACATACATACAAGCACCATTTCGCTATAATTTATCATTGTATTATCTATTCTTTGGCACCATTAACCCTTAAGAGTATATCTTGCGTTAAAACATTTACGTTTTCACCATCGAAATTTATGAGAATTGGGTTCTGCTTATAAATTCCTTTTATTAGGAAGATTTGACATTTCTTTGGCTATAATTACCAAATAAAAAAAAATAATGGTTTTATATTAAATATAAGTCATTGATTCGATGAATTTTTAGAGCAGGTTGCATCATTGTGCAAAAACATAATTATACACAATAATTCAACTCGATAGTTCTTGTTAAATATATTTTTAGTTTACCACATTTATTTGCACTCCCCTAATTCCTATACAAAAAAAGCAAAAAACGAGAATTTATGGGGTAATTTTTTCTAAAAAATTATGGCCGTAATTTATCAGAATTAAAAGTAATTTTCAGAATCGTCTGAATTATGGGGTCTGGCACTGCTCGGGTACCGGGGAAAATTGATTCCTGCTCTTGTCGTACAAGCTGGTGACATGCATTCACCATGTTTCCGACTGACTCAGTACCCCATGGGTCTGCGTCCTCAAAGCATAGCTCTTTCTAGACTTTAATCCAATATATCCACAGTCATTCACTAAGTTAATGTTTATAATTAAGATTATTTTCTAGTTTTCCTAAAATAGCGCTGTACATTTTCTAGTATGGCTTGATTTACATAATGGCACAGAACATTATTACAGCAAATAATAATTAGCTGAATATAGAGGATCAATAATAATTTGCATAATTGGATTGAAGTTCGGTCAGCGCATAAAATTTCGTTGCCTAAACTGTTACTGTTTTGACTCAGCAGTGTTACTGAAACATGGAAGATGTTCCAATAATGTCACATCGTCTGGTCACTTAAGAATAACTCACAAAAGTAACTTTAGGATGCTGGTCTGCTGGAAAATCTCTGAATTACACTTGCAATGACTATATAAATGTTAAGATACTTGCTTCTCTTGTAATGGTTCGAAACTTTGAAATGCGCCGAATATCCTAAGCTAAATTCCTCCCAGATTGGTCTCTTTTTGTATGCCCTGTGAAGATCTTGGAACTGATCCATAGACACTAGGGTGGCCAACAGGCTGGCGGTGTCGTGTCTTCCTTAGAAGGGTGCTGCAGTAAAGACTGCTGTCTGTAAAACGTTGGAGATGAGAGTTTAATCTTGAGAAGAACATGCATTTTCACTCTCTTTCTCTTTCTCTCTGGCTTTTGGGCTGCGACTGATCCGGATGTAAACCTCGGCCCATTTTGAATTGCAGCAGAAGCGAACTTAGCCAAGTGATCCTTGTGGATTAGATCCAGCCACTTTTGCATGGATAATTTGGATGTGCCCAAGGCTTGATCGGTGCTGTTAAGAATATTCAATCAGTTTAGCTAACATTGTTAAATGCAATTTTTTTAATTTTTTTAATTTTAGCTTATTTGTAAACAGTTCTAACGAATAACACAGGCGGTTATGACTTAGTGTAACGGAGCAATGAATACTTGTTGATGTCGTAACACGTTACATGTAACAATATATTATAAAATCAGCTGATGCTTATTTAATCTGCATAGATATAATTAATCTGCATGGCCAAACTGTAACTTGTAAAGCGAGATTTGTTCTATATCTTGTTTATATTTGACCAAAATGGCTTTAATTTACTGTTAACACCTGCCGACAAGCTTATAATAAACAAAATAACCCCCCATGCACCGGCTTGTAGATGTTAGCTTCCTCATGTTCAAAGACACACGAAGGGCCAGAAAGTCTTATCAATGTTGTAGTGTGATTCTCTTGTTTCTGTCTTGTCACCAGACCACGAGGACCACTTAGCCATCACACTCTTGCCAAAGAAGAACAGAGACGCCAGAAGACATAGCACGAAAAGACACGGGAAAACAAAGGAGATAAAAGAGAGTACAGTTGCCCCTGAGACTGGAGTTACGAGGAACCGGGTCTCACAGGAGGAGACTGACGGGCTCGGAGACACCACGGAGGTGGAGACAGGAGGTCCAGTACGCAGGGAGCGACAGGAGGGTGTCGTCCACGTTGATGGGAAACACAAGACTAAGGACGACGAGACCAAGAACCAAGCAGCTGAGGATAACACGCTGGAAGAAATTATTGAGAAAAAAGACCAGAATGCCAACGAGAAAGACCAGAAGAAACTAACCGATGAGAAAGACCAGAAGAAGATAGTTGACGAGAAAGATCAGAAGAAAGTAGCCGATGATAATCACCAGAAGAAAGTAGTCAATGAGAAAGACCAGAAGACAGTAGCCGATGAGAAAGACCAGAAGACAGTAGCCGATGAGAAATACCAGAAGCCAGTAGCCGATGAGAAAGACCAGAAGACGGTAGCCGATGAGAAAGACCAGAAGAAAGTAGCCGATGAGAAAGACCAGAAGAAAGTAGTCTATGAGAAAGATCACAAGAAAGTTGCCGATGCGAAAGATCACAAGAACGTAGCCGATGAGAAAGAGCAGAAGAAAGTAGCCTATGAGAAAGACCAGAAGAAAGTAGCCAATGAGAAAGATCACAAGAAAGTAGCCGATGAGAAGGACCAGAAGAAAGTAGCCTATGAGAAAGATCACAAGAAAGTAGCCGATGAGAAAGATCACAAGAACGTAGATGAGAAAGAGCAGAAAAAAGTAGACGATGAGAAAGACCAGAAGAAAGTAGTCTATGAGAAAGATCACAAGAAAGTTGCCGATGCGAAAGATCACAAGAACGTAGCCGATGAGAAAGAGCAGAAGAAAGTAGCCTATGAGGAAGACCAGAAGAAAGTAGCCAATGAGAAAGATCACAAGAAAGTAGGCGATGAGAAGGACCAGAAGAAAGTAGATAATGAGAAAGATCACAAGAAAGTAGCCGATGAGAAGGACCAGAAGAAAGTAGCCTATGAGAAAGATCACAAGAAAGTAGCCGATGAGAAGGACCAGAAGAAAGTAGCCTATGAGAAAGATCACAAGAAAGTAGCCGATGAGAAAGATCACAAGAAAGTAGCCAATGAGAAAGACCAGAAGAAAGTAGTCAATGACAAAGATCACAAGAAAGTAGCCGATGAGAAAGACCAGAAGAAAGTAGTTGATGATAAACATCACAAGAAAGAAGCCGATGAGAAAGACCAGAAGAAAGTAGCCAATGAGAAAGATCAGAAAAAAGTAACCGATGAGAAAGACCAGAAGAAAGTATCCGATGAGAAAGACCAGAAGAAAGTAGCCGATGAGAAAGACCGGAAGAAAGTAGCCGATGAGAAAGACCGGAAGAAAGTAGTTGATGATAAACATCACAAGAAAGTAGCCGATGAGAAAGACCACAAGATAGTAACCGATGAGAAACACCAGAAGAAAGTAGCCGATGAGAAAGACCAAAAGAAAGTATCCGATGAGAAAGATCACAAGAAAGTAGCCGATGAGAAAAAACAGAAGAAAGTAGCCTATGAGAAAGATCACAAGAAAGTAGCCGATGAGAAAGATCACAAGAAAGTAGCCGATGAGAATAACCAGAAGAAAGTATCCGATGAGAAAGAGCACAAGAAAGTATCCGATGAGACAGATCACAAGAAAGTAGCCGATGAGAAAGACCAGAAGAAAGTATCCGATGAGAAAGACCCGAAGAAAATAGCCGATGAGAAAGACCGAAAGAAAGTATCCGATGAGAAAGATCACAATAAAGCAGCTGATGAGAAATACCAGAAGAAAGTAGCCGATGAGAAAGATCAAAAGAAAATAGCCGATGAGAAAGACCAGAAGAAAGTAGACAATGAGAAAGTCCAGAAGAAAGTAGCCGGTGAGAAAGTCCAGAAGAAAGTAGCCGATGAGAAAGACCAGAACAAAGTAGCCGATGAGAAAGACCAGAAGAATGTAGCCGATGAGAAAGATCAGAAGAAAGTAGCCGATGAGAAAGACCGGAAGAAAGTAGCCGATGAGAAAGACCAGAAGAAAGTAACCGGTGAGACAGATCACAAGAAAGTAGCCGATGAGAAAGACCAGGAGAAAGTAGCCGATGAGAAAGTCCAGAAGAAAGTAGACAATGAGAAAGTCAAGAAGAAAGTAGCCGATGAGAAAGTCCAGAAGAAAGTAGCCGATGTGAAAGTCCAGAAGAAAGTAGCCGATGAGAAAGATCACAAGAAAGTAGCCGATGAGAAAGATCACAAGAAAGTAGGTGATGAGAAAGATCACAAGAAAGTAGCCGACGAGAAAGACCAGAAGAAAGTAGCCGATGAGAAAGATCAGAAGAAAGTAGCCGATGAAAAAGACCAGAAGAAAGTAGCCGATGAGAAAGACCAGAAGAAAATAGCCGATGAGAAAGACCAGAAGAAAGTATCCGATGAGAAAGATCACAAGAAAGTAGCCGATGAGAAAGACCAGAAGAAAGTAGCCGATGAGAAAGATCACAAGAAAGTAGCCTATGAGAAAGATCAGAGGAAAGTAGCCGATGAGAAAGATCAGAAGAAAGTAGCCGATGAGAAAGACCAGAAGAAAGTAGCCGATGAGAAAGACCAGAAGAAAGTAGCCGATGAGAAAGACCAGAAGAATGTAGCCGATGAGAAAGACCAGAAGAAAGTAGCCGATGAGAAAGGCCAGAAGAAAGTAGCCGACGAGAAAGTCCAGAAGAAAGTAGCCGATGAGAAAGATCACAAGAAAGTAGCCGATGAGAAAGATCACAAGAAAGTAGCCGATGAGAAAGATCACAAGAAAGTAGCCGATGAGAAAGATCACAAGGAAGTAGCCGATGAGAAAGATCACAAGAAAGTAGCCGATGAGAAAGATCACAAGAAAGTAGCCGATGAGAAATATCACAAGAAACGGGGACACAAAGACCAAGATGAAGATGGTGCGAAAAAAGAGAAATTAGTTCTAACAGAAAATGTCAATGAGGAAGTTGATGAGGATAAGGACCAGGAAGAAGCTCTTGAGGATGAAGACCAGGAAGAAGCTCTTGAGGATGAGGACCAGGAAAAATCTCTTGAGCATGAGGACATGGCGGAAGACATAGATGATTTCCCTGAGAAAGCTGAGGAAAATGGCCATGAACAAATAAGGGGGAATGAAGATGCGTACCAGGAAGAAGTTGATGAATATGTCGTTGAGGATGAGGAGGAAGGTGATGAGGATACAGATGAGGAAGGAGAGGTAGGTACAATTGATGATCCACGAGAGGAAGCTAAACTATACAAGAGAGATAATGCCACAGATAAAATCAAGAGGCAAGTTTATGAAAGTCTAGAGGAGGGAGACACAGAAGTTTTGAGAGGAAAGTCTGAAACAATTAACGAAGCTGTGGTTGACGAGGACACAGATGATGGTGACGGTGATGATGATGATGATGATGGTGATAATCTAGATGACACAGATGGTGAGCCGGGTAAAGACAGTGCGGGCGACTTGCAAGCTACTGACCCAGTCTACAGTAAGATGCTGTTGTGTAACCCCTCTTCCTGATCTTCCTTATCTTACTGATCTTCCTGAATTCCCCTTATCTTTCTGATTCCCCTGATATTTCTGACTGCCCTGTTCTTCCCGATTCCCTGTTCTTCGTGTTCCCCTGCTTCCCTTCTCACCCATTTTACCGTAATTTTACTGTTTATTTTATAATATTTAAATTCTATGATGTTTCTCTTGTTCCAGTTTTTAAATATTGTATAACTCATTATTGTAAATAAAGTCAAATTTAGTGTAAATTATTTAATTTGACAAAGTCACACAATATAACCAATTTGTAAATACATGAGAAATAAGGTGAGAGTTACCAAGCCAACTAAACCCCAGTCTTTCATTAGAAACAATAACTACAACCACACAGTTCAGTACGTACTTTTTAACAATCACTTTCTTATACAAAAATATGTGTGGAAATGTCTAAAGCAAGCTATAGGGCATTTTCTCTAGAATGTTTAGATTCGCAGATGTTGTTCTAAACTAATACTGTCAAGTTATTAATAGGCACTTTTGTTGTTTTAGCTGCTGGTGAAGAGACGCAGGCAGGTGCACTACCTAAGCAAGCTGCACAGAAGCAAGCAGTGCCCAAGAAAGAGGTGGAACCCGTTGGTATCTTCGAGAAGTTCGTTAATATTGTCTTCGGCTTGTCTCCACACGAGCGCGATAACAAAAAATGGGCGCAACCATGGCAAACACACGAAGAGTTCAAAAAGAAGCCCGCCGAAAAGCCTGTAGAGGTCAAAGTTGATAGGTCAAAGGGCGGACTTATCCACAGTTTCGTCAATATCTTCTTCGGTGAATCCAAAGCCTACGTACGGGACCCGAAGTGGGCTGAACCCTGGCAAACCCACAAGGAGCACAAGAAGCAACCCAAGAAAGAACCTGAGCCCGTGAAGAAAGTAGAAGCTACAGGAGGGATTTTTAATAAGTTTGTTGATATAATCTTTGGAGAGCAACCGAAGGAAGAAGCGCGTGATGCCAAATGGTCTCAGCCCTGGCAGACTCACAAGGAGCACCAGAAGAAGGCCAAAGACGAACCTGTAAAGGAGAAGAAAGAACGTGTCGTGTCGTCGGGTGGAATTATTGATTCTTTCGTTAGCCTCATCTTTGCCCCGGCGCCTGAAGAGACTAAACGTGATCCCAAATGGTCGCAACCTTGGCAGACCCATCCAGAATTTTCTAAGAAAGCCGAAAAGAAGGTAGAGAAGAAGGTAGAAAAAGAAACGGTCCGTGTTGATACTTCCGGTGGACTTATTGACTCATTTGTTCAGCTCATTTTCCCCACAACTCCTGCGGATACCAAACGTGACCCCAAATGGGCCCAGCCGTGGCAGACCCATCCAGAATTTTCTAAGAAAGCCGAAAAGAAGGTAGAGAAGAAGGAAGAAAAAGAGAAGGTCCGTGTTGACACTTCCGGTGGACTTATAGATTCATTTGTTCAACTCATTTTCCCCACAACTCCTGCGGATACTAAACGTGATCCCAAATGGTCGCAACCTTGGCAGACGCATCCAGAATTTTCTAAGAAAGCCGAAAAGAAGGTAGAGAAGAAGGAAGAAAAAGAGAAGGTCCGTGTAGATACTTCCGGTGGACTTATTGACTCATTTGTTCAACTAATTTTCCCCACAACTCCTGCGGATACCAAACGTGATCCCAAATGGGCCCAGCCGTGGCAGACTCACAAGGAATTCAGTAAAGCTCCAGCTTCTAAACTGCAGCCTCTCAAGGCCAAAGATGTTCCAGAAGTAGTTCCTAAGCCTGAGCCTGCTGCCGTCCCCAAACCAGAACCAGTTCGTGTACCAGTGGTAGAACCAAAGCCAGTCGTTGAGGAACCAACTGTGGCAGAGGCAACGTTTCCTGCTGAGGAAGTGGCAGGTAGGTGTTGTAGGGTTTGTGTTGTTAGCTTACCTTTAGACACCCACTTAAGAAAGTCGTTCTTTTGTGCCTGATTCCTCGGTGTCCGTAGTTTCTCTGCATTTTAATATTCACCCGATACTTTATAAAATTTGATCAGGACAATGAAAGAGAGAGAGAGAGAGAGAGAGAGAGAGAGAGAGAGAGAGAGAGAGAGAGAGAGAGAGAGAGAGAGAGAGAGAGAGAGAGAGAGAGAGAGATAGAGAGATAGAGAGAGAGAGAGAGAGAGAGAGAGAGAGAGAGAGAGAGAGAGAGAGAGAGAGAGAGAGAGAGAGAGAGAGAGAGAGAGAGAGAGAATACAACACCAGCACAACGATGCTACAGCTACAATATATGCTTTACAATTTACTAGTGAATATTATGTCAAGGGAGACCTGGACACCACTACCGATATCTGGCTCTAACACTTTCCAGTAACATAGAACTGCTTTTATAATGCTTTAGCTGCATAATAAGGTAAACAAAATATGCTTGCAACATATGCCTGAAATATATGCTTGCAATATATATATGCTTTCTTGATAATATATTGCATCATATATGCAAACGTTTGATATATAGCTAATAGTTTTAAAGCTTAGAGATTTTACAGCTAATTTCCTTTAGCGCCCTCAGGAGAGCTAGAAGCACGACATCATGAATTATTTCATTCGAGGTCAAACTAAGTGTAACTTTTGACGAATTTAAGTAAGACTTAAGTGCTTGTGTGTGACCAACTTAGAGAGGGAGGAGTGATGCTCCTGAGGGCGCTATGGTGTCACCAGATGGGATGGTCTCCTAGAGAAGGAAAGGTCTTGCTGTCATGGTAACTTTCTAACACTTCTTCGTGACTCAAAGGTGAAGATGCAGTGCTCAGCGACACCGACGATGAAGGTGAGGATCATGCTGAAGGATCTGATGAGGAATCTGACGAGGACGAGGTGGATACTGACAAAGATGATGATGATGGGGAGGAAGAAGGAACTGATGAAGACGAAGAAATCAGCGATGAAGTAGATGATGAGGACAAAGATCAGGATGAGGATGATACAGATGAAGAAGTTGCCGAGGCAGTAAAAGAAGATGAAGAAGATGAGGAAGATTCAGATGAAGAATCCCCTGAGGTAGTCAAAGACGCTGCGGAAGACACTGATGATGAAGATGATGAAGACGATGAAGAAGATGATGAAGAAGATGACGAAGACTCAGATGAAGAATCCCCTGAGGTAGTCAAAGACGCTGCGGAAGACACTGATGATGAAGATGAAGACGATGAAGAAGATGACGAAGACTCAGATGAAGAATCCCCTGAGGTAGTCAAAGACGCTGCAGAAGACACTGATGATGAAGATGATGAAGACGATGAAGAAGATGACGAAGACTCAGATGAAGAATCCCCTGAGGTAGTCAAAGACGCTGCGGAAGACACTGATGATGAAGATGACGAAGACGATGAAGAAGATGACCGCATTGTTGCAGCCGACACTAAGAAAACTACCAAGAAAGCTTCAATTCTTAAGAAAAGAGGGATCACAAAAAGTGAAGTTAAGAGAGCTAGGAAAACTGGTGTTAAGGACCAACCTGATGACGATGACGAGTCTAGTGACGAACGTGAGACAGCTGAAGGCGAAGCTGACGAAGCAGGAGACGAATCAGATGGCGATCAAGACGAAGGTGACGACGAGATCATCATCCACAGCCCAGACGACGAAGGTGTGACAAGCAAGCTTCCTACAGACGGTCCGCCTCGCCTCACTGCTTGCTGCTGCCGCTCCTCTGCCTTGGATGTTCTCTCTCTTAAACCTTTACAACCTGTTGATTATGCTTGAGTGACTTACAGTACAAGACCATATTCATCCTACCATTTGAGTTATGGACTATTTCTGTACTTATAAGTTATATTGCAACTATGTCAAGCTAATCAAATACGCCTTCTGTCTTATGTATTCACTGCTGTTTAATATTTCCACGAAACTATTTTGCATAATAATATTATATAAATAATATTTTAAATGTTCCTCTGCGTCCAGCGACTTGTGTTGTTCTTCTACAGCTGCTCTGCTATGCCTACTATATATCATAGATATTCAGTAGTATTCTTATAACATAGAATCTCAGTAATGCAACTAACTACCTAATGCCATAGAATAGCGTTCAGACATTCAATATATATAATTTTTGCTTCATTCTACGCCATAATACTCCACAAAGTTGTAATATTATTGTAGTGTCCTCTCGTGTTCAAGCTATGAGTAGCAGGTTTGAACACGGGTTACTGATTGGTCACTTAGATTGCACCAATAATTGCAATACTTGAATTGTATTTCTGAGGCTTTGATTAATACTTGTATAGTTTCACAACACGTCTTTGTCTTAGTCTAGAGAAGACCAAGTCTTCCTCCGGAGACTTTTATAGCCATAGTCGCTCCAGGGTCCTGGCTTCTATACCCAACCATGTCTAACATAATATATTTATATAATGTAACATACGCTGCAGGAACGCGCAAGCCATATATATTGTTAAGAACTGTAAATGACACAACCAGGATTCAAACGCATAATCACCCCCAAACGTACACAGTACCGTGACGATCAATGGTAAGTTGATCACGGTACTGTGTACGTTTGGGGGTGATTCTAGATATCATGGGTTCGATATCATTTTGAGTTTTTAGTGATATATATAATAATAATAACTGTCAAAGACAATTGGCTTGAGGAGCCAACCCAGGAGCAACTAAGAAAGTATGGTCATAGTTTTGTAAGTAGCTTAGAGCAGCCCTGGCAAAAACAACACGCAGATTACCATTAAGCATTACTTGATAAGTATATGGTTCACCTAATGTGCTTTAACCCATCCTCCAGCTCTGTTTTTCTTACTGGTGATGAGTTGATGAATGCCTTAGTCTTGCCCACCACGACTAATACCGATGGTCGACCAGAGACAACCATCTTCCAGCGACCCATCTATACCTCTTGCTGGTGGTGGATCAGAGACAACCATCTTCCAGCGACCCATTTATACCTCTTGCTAGTGGTGGATCAGAGACAACCATCTTCCAGCGACCCATTTATACCTCTTGCTGGTGGTGGATCAGACACAACCATCTTCCAGCGACCCATCTATACCTCTTGCTGGTGGTGGATCAGAGACAACCATCTTCCAGCGACCCATTTATACCTCTTGCTGGTGGCGGATCAGAGACAACCATCTTCCAGCGACCCATCTATACCTCTTGCTGGTGGTGGACCAGACACAACCATCTTACAAAGGTTTATTAGGTGAACCACGCTAGTAATAAGATAATGCAGGATTAAGGTATTGTATTTAAAGTAGAGCTAAATAGTAACTCATGAAACAGCAGTGAATTCAGGAGGCATAATGAAGTGAAAGCATGAACACACACACTACTCCCCGCCGACTGTTTTCAACACCCGCCAGTAGTGTGTTCGCTGGTCTCGGGTCGTTTCCCCCCCCCCCCCACCCCACCCCCCACCCACCAAAACTATTAATACCAATTACACCTATAATTTGAGCAAATACAAAATCATATCATTATGATTTAAATAATCAGTTAAACAAAAATTGAACTTTATAAAAATGAATAATTAGTGAATAATGATGCCTCATTAAATTATTATTTTGAAGTTCTTGTAACCACCTATTACTGTAATTATTGACCTCGTGTTAGGCCTTCATCACATGGGATATATACACCCAGAGGTGAACCCCGCGTGTTGGTGTAAACATCTTGACCCAGATTCACGAAGCATTTACGCAAGTACTTACGAACGTGTACATCTTTCCTCAATCTTTGACGACTTTGGTTACATTTATTAAACAGTTTACAAGCGTCGAAACTTCCTAATCAACTGTTGTTATTGTTATAAACAGCCTCCTGGTGCTTCGAAGCTCATTAACTGTTTAATAATTGTAAACAAAGCCACCAAAGATGGAGAAAAGATGTACAGGTTCGTAGTGCTTGCGTAACTGCTTCCTGAATCTGACCCCTTGAGTTTACGTTTATACTGAATGATGTCTAGTGCTAAAGTAAACTTGTTGCCTGATTGTGGCGTCCTAAATCCCGAGGTTGATAGGCCTAGCACCAAACCAGACCTGAACCAGGAATCTCTGTACATTGACTGGGTATACCGGCAGGTGACTAACTGTGATGACTCCCCCTACAAGGTGCAGGTGCAGCTCCTGCGGCAGCTCCTGCTGGTACCCAACCGGTGGCTGACGCCCCCGAAGCCGCCGAGCAGCAGGTACTGGTGGAAGAGAGCGAGGCACCGCAAGTTCCTCAGGCAGCTCCAGCACTGGAGGAGGAGGAGGAACAGGTAAGACACGAGCACCTGGTAAATACGTGAGCGGGAGGACGAAGGGGAGGGAGAAACCACCGAGGAAGAATAGGAGGAGGTTTTAAAGTTTTTTAAAAGGAGGTTTTGTTCTTGGCCTTACAAGGCCAAGAATAGTTTCGAAAGCAATGCACGAATAGTTTTGATAATAGCGTCAGTAAATAACCGAGTGGATAGCACTTGTGGGTCGTAGTCCTAAGGATCCGGGTTCGATTCCCGCCCCAGGCAAAACAAAATTGGGCAGAGATTTTTTTAGCTTGATTCCCTTAATAGCCTAACACTGGCACCCCCCACCCTGTGCCAGTTGAGTACGACGGGGTCGCCATAGCCTGTGCTGCTTGCAACTTGTTGTTCCCAGTAGCTGTATCTAAAACAACAACAGTAGCCTAGCACTAGATACAGTAGGTACCTGGGCATTAGACAGTCCATGCGGGCTACATTGTGTGTGTGTGTATTCACCTAGTTGTATTCACCTAGTTGTGCTTGCGGGGGTTGAGCTCTGCTCTTTCGACCCACCTCTTAACTGTCAATCAACAGTTACTACTATCCCCCCCCCCCCACACACACAGTAAGCAGCCAGCTGTCTAACTCCCAGGTACCTATTTACTGCTAGGTAACAAGGGCATCAGGGTGAAAGAAACTCTGCCCACTTTGTTTCTGCCATCACCGGGATCGAACCCGGACCCTTGGATTACGAGTCCAGAGCGCTGTCCACTCAGCTATCAGGTCCCCACTTGGTGTGTGTGTGTGTGTGTGTGTGTGTGTGTGTGTGTGTGTGTGTGTGTGTGTGTGTGTGTGTGTGTGTGTAACACGCACGCGCGCGTGCAGTCAATATATTACATAACCGACGGTTAGTAAGACAAGGTCCAACAGCTAACAGCTCGACCCTGCAGGCACGGTTGAAAACAAAAATACTAAATTAATTTTACTTTAAAGTTCCGATCTTTAAAGGTATTGATCTACAACAAATTGATCTCTGCAGGCAGCAGCATCTGGCGGTGAAGTGTTTAGTGTGGGAATGTGACTGTAGGGTTCCTTGCTGTCACTTTACCTGCTGTGTGGACACCATCGTGAAATTATGTTGTTAGCTGTAGTGCCTGACTGTGGTTAAATACTAGTGCCTAGTAGTAGGCATCCATCAGTCTCAGGAGACTATGGAGTTGCGCTCTGGTGTCGGCCTGGTCTGGAGTGGCCTCACCAGGGCGCAAAGCCAGGGTAGGTTGATTCGGGGGAGAAGCTGTTACCCACTAGTGCCTAAGGGTAATGAAACACTAACAAATTAGCACTAGTGCCCAAGGGTAATGAAACACTGTAACAATCTAAACACTAGTACCTAAGAGTAATGAACAATCCCACCACAGAGACACTCTCGTATTAAACATGCCAAATTAAAGCAACACAACCCAACCAAAAACATTCCAAACCTACAGCAACAAAATCACATTCACGTCTAACGATTTAGCATATAACACAGTGATGCGTGACACAACACCCCAATCCATACATATATCGGCTGACGCTCAATAAACTTTACAATATAATTTGTCATATCCGCGCCAAGCCTAAAAGTTTTGTCGAAATGACAAAATGAAAAACATTTCATCTCGTCTAGAAAGTTCAGGTGCTGTTCATATGACAAGACGCTGTGTGTGTCGACAGATAGTGGTGGTTCCTACGGCCTTCCGCTCCAGAGACCGTCTGGAAGCCATCTTGGGCCTGGACGAGTCCTCGCAAGACGCCGCCGCCCGCACTGACCCCATCGCTGACGCCACACTCAAGGAACTCAAGAAAATTTACGAGAGCACCATCAAGCCCCTGGAGGTGCTCTACAAGTACAAGGACATCTCCAACCGACACGTATCCGACGCCGAGCTCTTCGGCACGCCGCTCATCCTGCTGGTGGGGCCTTACTCCACCGGCAAGTCCTCCTTCATCAACTACCTCTTGGGCGTCGAGTACACGAAGCGGGCGCTGAAGACAGGTGGGTGCTGCAAGCTCTCACAGCTATCACTTTAGTTGTTGTTGAATGTAATGGTTTCACGACCTGCAAGTGTGAGGAAGCTTGTTGGTGTGGGTGAGGCTTACTGGTTGTGGGGGGGGGGGAAGCCTCACTGTTGTGGGGGAAGCCTCATTGGTGTGGGGAAAGCCTCATTGGTGTGGGGGGAAGCCTCATTGGTGGGAGGGAAGCCTCATTGGTGGGGGGGGGGGGAAGCCTCACTGGTGTTGGGGAAGCCCCAGTGATGTGGAGGGGCAAGACGAGAGAGAGAACAGGAGGGAGAGCTGGGGGGGAATTAGCGACAAAGGAGAAGTAAGGAGAGTCGAGGAGGCCAACAGGTGTGTGTGTATGTGTTTCAGGGACGCCGCCCAGCCACGGCGTGTTCCGTGTGGTGCAGTTCGGGGAACAGGACACCGAGCTGGACGGCACCGACCTCAGCGCTCACTGGTCTTTCACCTCACTTCAGAAGTTCGGACAGAACTTCATAGATCAGCTTCATGGCAAAGCTTTCAACAGCCCTCTACTGAAGAAGGTAGGACGCTCATTAATCCCACTGTGAACTATATTATATATATATATATATATATATATATATATATATATATATATATATATATATATATATATATTTAATTTCTCTAAGCGACCAAGAAAGATTTACATAAACATCCATACGTATTGTGCACAAGTAAAATAAAAAATCATTTATCAACCAATTCGCATGAGGTAGGCTGTGCATGATGTCCTTAATTTACGAATACATTAGAGCTGAGGCAAAAGTCCAGCGGTTGTTTCAGTTGTTGGACTTATGTGATTATGTGAAGACGAATACCGGCGTTTGTATTGGCACAGTTCATTCCAGGTATGGGGAGGGGAAGGAAAGGCAACTAGAAGAGAAAGTGTTCTTTTGAAATGTCTAGATATGTCCACAGCCCACCCCAAGACACACTACCATCCCCAAGCTTTGTAAACGCTAATTAATGACACTGTAAAAAGACAATTCGAAAACTGTTTATGGAGGACAGACGTAAATCTGTGTATTTATGTATGTAGGTTTGATTAGCATTTTAAAAACACTACAATCACCTTCTGTGGTTGATTGTTCAATAAATCCCTGAACTATATGTTTAATAGATCTCTAACCCTGTCCATTGAGGACAGAAGAAAATGTATATATGCTGTTCAGCATTGTAAGCATGTTCGGCCATGTCTGTGGTAGAAAAATAATAATAAAACTCCCCAAGCCACCTTGTGGAACACACAACCAACCACGCAAGTCTACTCTGGCATGCTGAATTATACAGTGGAAATAATCTTCCTTCCCTTAACGTGTACTCGGGTGTGACCTGTAGTGTTGATGGAAGCACAAGTTATCCACTCCAGCGTGGAGGCCTGGTGGGACCTTGTCGCCGGCGGTGGGACTGTTTCAGAGGCCTGGTGGGACCTAGTTGCCTGCGGTGGGACTATTTCAGAGGCCTGGTGGGACCTTGTCGCCGGCGGTGGGACTGTTTCAGAGACCTGGTGGGACCTAGTTGCCTGCGGTGGGACTATTTCAGAGGCCTGGTGGGACCTTGTGGCCTGCGGTGGGACTGTTTCAGAGACCTGGTGGGACCTAGTTGCCAGCTGTGGGACTATTTCAGAGGCCTGGTGGGACCTTGTGGCCTGCGGTGGGACTGTTTCAGAGACCTGATGGGACCTAGTTGCCAGCTGTGGGACTATTTCAGAGGCCTGGTGGGACCTTGTGGCCTGCGGTGGGATTGTTTCAGAGACCTGGTGGGACCTTGTGGCCTGCGGTGGGACTGTTTCAGAGACCTGGTGGGACCTAGTTGCCAGCTGTGGGACTATTTCAGAGGCCTGGTGGGACCTAGTTACCGGCGGTGGGACTGTTTCAGAGGCCTGGTGGGACCTAGTTGCCGGCGGTGGGACTGTTTCAGAGGCCTGGTGGGACCTTGTGGCCAGCGGTGGGACTGTTTCAGAGGCCTGGTGGGACCTAGTTGCCGGCGGTGGGACTGTTTCAGAGGCCTGGTGGGACCTAGTTGCCAGCGGTGGGACTGTTTCAGAGGCCTGGTGGGACCTAGTTGCCAGCGGTGGGACTGTTTCAGAGGCCTGGTGGGACCTAGTTGCCAGCGGTGGGACTGTTTCAGAAACTGTCACTTTCCCTCCACACACAGAGCAGCTCAACAACGCCTCTCGCTCTCAATGTAGTTTTCTTAACATCTGTTATACAATAAAATGCAGCTTATAAATTAGGTGATTATTCGCAGGCAGGAAGCAGCCATCCTTCATCGCCTGTCTTGCAAGATATTTTGGATATAAATTCTAGTACTTTATAATGTGGAATTATGATTCCAGAATTACTTAGGAATTACTTTTGAATAACACGCGCAAGGGAACTTAGCGATTTGCATATACAGGACTTATTTAGGTGTTTGAGGCAGCTGAACACTGGTTGGTTACCAAGCCTAAAGATGAACATAAACCTGGCTCAGCACTAATACCGTACCAGGTTATCTTACCAAAGGACCTCCATAACACCAAGAGTCTCACGGGAATCCCAGTAACCTTAACCTTTTCTCTCAAGGATTAACGTAATCTAAGAAGATATCCATTAACACAAGTGTTCACCCTAAGGACTCTTCCCAGAGGACTTCGGGGCACGCATGCCTAATTGGTTGCTGAGGAAGGTGAATTGGCAGGCTTCTCCAGTAGCCTGTTAGGCATGCGCGCTCTGTCTGCTCTCCACTGACTCCCTCTCCATCCCGGCCCAGCCACTCGCCGCATGTCCACTTGTTGACGACGGTCCATGTACCCAGCTCACCTTCCGTTCTAAACGTAATTACATGTTGAGTATGGCTCATATACCCAGCTGAACTACCATCAAAGACGTAATCCTCAATCTATTACTATATTAGCTTAACAATATATATGATCGAGTAGCACTCGAGGCGGTGTTTTTCAATGCCACAGCTGGAGTATATGCTTCATATGTATTCCTGCGCCAAATTGCCTCTGAAACGTTTGTAACCAATGGAGGACTCTTGCGGCAGGTGACCTTCGTGGAGGCCCCAGGTATCCTGGAGATGCGACGCCCAGGGGAACGACTGTACCCATTCAACGACGTGGCTCAGTGGTTTATCGATCGCGCAGACCTCATTCTCGTCATGTTCGACCACACTAAACTCGATGCTGGCTACGAGCTGGAGGCCATCTTGGATCAGCTAAAGGGACGCGAGGCCCAGGTCAGTGTTATAAATCTAGTTTCTTATAAGAATAAGAAAACAAATTATAGTTTGTGCCGCGCAAAAAGAGAGAGAGAGAGAGAGAGAGAGAGAGAGAGAGAGAGAGAGAGAGAGAGAGAGAGAGAGAGAGAGAGAGAGAGAGAGAGAGAGAGAGAGAGAGAGAGAGCTTGGTTAGCTAGTAATTGTTTAGATTTCACTATTCTGCAATTTTCCGTTAATTTTTATTGAACATTATCACGACCATACAATCGTTTGTATATATATATATATATATATATATATATATATATATATATATATATATATATATATATATATATATATATATATATATATATATATATATATATGTCGTACCTAGTAGCCAGAACGCACTTCTCTGCCTACTATGCAAGGCCCAATTTGCCTAATAAGCCAAGTTTTCATGAATTATTGTTTTTTCGACTACCTAACCTACCTAACCTAACCTAACCTAACTTTTTCGGCTACCTAACCTAGCCTAACCAATAGAGATAGGTTAGGTTAGGTTAGGTAGGGTTGGTTAGGTTCGGTCATATATCTACGTTAATTTTAACTTTAATTAAAAAAAATTGACCTCATACATAATAAAATGGGTAGCTTTATCATTTCATAAGAAAAAAAATAGAGAAAATATATTAATTCAGGAAAACTTGGCTTATTAAGCAAATCGGGCCATGCATAGTAGGCCGAGAAGTGCGTTCTGGCTATTAGGTACGACATATATATATATATATATATATATATATATATATATATATATATATATATATATATATATATATGCAGAATAACCACATATGAAAAATAGAAAATGCTTAACGCGTTTTCGGCTAATTCGCCTTCATCAGAGCAAAGTAGAATGAATCTACTCTGATTCATTCTACTTTGCTCTGATGAAGGCGAATTAGCCGAAAACGCGTTAAGCATTTTCTATTTTTCATATGTGGTTATTCTGCATACTTGGATCAGTGTTTTTGTGATCATTGTTGCATATATATATATATATATATATATATATATATATATATATATATATATATATATATATATATATATATATATATATATATGTCGTACCTAATAGCCAGAACGCACTTCTCAGCCTACTATTCAAGGCCCGATTTGCCTAATAAGCCAAGTTTTCATGAATTAATGTTTTTTCGTCTACCTAACCTACCTAACCTAACCTAGCTTTTTTTGGCTACCTAACCTAACCTTACTTATAAATATAGGTTAGGTTAGGTTAGGTAGGGTTGGTTAGGTTCGGTCATATATCTACGTTAATTTTAACTCCAATAAAAAAAATTGACCTCATACATAGTGAAAAGGGTAGCTTTATCATTTCATAAGAAAAAAATTATAGTAAATATATTAATTCAGGAAAACTTGGCTTATTAGGCAAATCGGGCCTTGAATAGTAGGCTGAGAAGTGAGTTCTGGCTACTAGGTACGACATATATATATATATATATATATATATATATATATATATATATATATATATATATATATATATATATATATATATATATATGTCGTACCTAGTAGCCAGAACTCACTTCTCAGCCTACTATGCAAGGCCCGATTTGCCTAATAAGACAAGTTTTCATGAATTAATGTTTTTTCGTCTACCTAACCTACCTAACCTAACCTAACCTAACCTAGCTTTTTTTGGCTACCTAACCTAACCTTACCTATATATATAGGTTAGGTTAGGTTAGGTAGGGTTGGTTAGGTTCGGTCATATATCTACGTTAATTTTAACTCCAATAAAAAAAAATTGACCTCATACATAGTGAAAAGGATATCTTTATCATTTCATAAGAAAAAAATTATAGTAAATATATTAATTCAGGAAAACTTGGCTTATTAGGCAAATCGGGCCTTGAATAGTAGGCTGAGAAGTGAGTTCTGGCTACTAGGTACGACATATATATATATGTATATATGTATATATATATATATGTATATATATATATATGTATATATATATATGTATATATATATATATATATATATATATATATATATATATATATATATATATATATATATATATTACTGCCTAAACTATGTTGTTTCGTATGATGCCAAGCAAGTAGTTACATGTAAACGAACCCGCTGCTCCTCAGACACGTATCTTGCTGAACAAGGCCGACCAGGTGCCGGCCGAGGAGCTGATCAAGGTACAAGGGAGCCTCTTCTGGAACCTGAGTCCCCTCCTGGGGGTGTCCACGCCCCCGACCGTCTATGCCGGATCCTTCGCCTCCAGGCCCTACCGCACCTCATCTCCAGCCAGACTCTTCCAGGTCCTCTTGCTATCCTCTCTCACCTGCTATCATGTCTCACTAATGATATATAAGCTCTGCTGACAGCATACAATGAGAACTTCAGTAGGAGTCGTGAAAAGGATTCGAATCTATGCTCTGGATGTGTGAAACCTTAATTTCCTGAGGCTTCAGTGGGAGCCTCAGGAACAATAGAGGATTCAGTTGAATCCCAGGTTGCAATGCTTTTGACCATGTCGTGGTGTAGTGGACTAAAGCGTTCGCTTGAACCCAGAGTATAGGTTCTAATCCTCTTCACGGATCCTACTGATCTGCTCATTCATACTTCACGTTAATGTGATTTCTTTGTGCATATTTACGATGGTAATACATATCAAGATATTTCTTGACATACCAAAGTAGTAGAAGTAGTGGTAGTGGTAGTAGTAGTGGTAGTAGTAGTGATAGTAGTAGTAGTATTGTTATAGCACAGTATGTACAGTACTCCAGTACTCCAGGTAAGGACTGCCTGGCCAGTGCCTGTGTGCTTGACCCAGAGATCCATCACCTTTCCCGGGAGAGTAATCTGTTCCTCCCCCCCTTCCAGGCGCAGGAGGAGGCGCTACTCACCGATATCGCCCTCGCTGTCAATTCCCGCGTCGACAACCGTATTGCCATCGCTCGCAGACACGCGGTTAGTGTTGCACTCTTTTAACCCCACTACACCCACTGACACTGGTCAACCCCGTCTCTCTACACCACTACACCCACTGACACTGGTCAACCCCGTCTCTCTACACCACTACACCCACTGACACTGGTCAACCCCGTCTCTCTACACCACTACACCCACTGACACTGGTCAACCCCGTCTCTCTACACCACTACACCCACTGACACTGGTCAACCCCGTCTCTCTACACCACTACACACACTGACACTGGACAACCCCGTCTCTCTACACCACTACACCCACTGACACTGGTCAACCCCGTCTCTCTACACCACTACACCCACTGACACTGGTCAACCCCGTCTCTCTACACCACTACACCCACTGACACTGGTCAACCCCGTCTCTCTACACCACTACACCCACTGACACTGGTCAACCCCGTCTCTCTACACCACTACACCCACTGACACTGGTCAACCCCGTCTCTCTACACCACTACACCCACTGACACTGGTCAACCCCGTCTCTCTACACCACTACACCCACTGACACTGGTCAACCCCGTCTCTCTACACCACTACACCCACTGACACTGGTCAACCCCGTCTCTCTACACCACTACACCCACTGACACTGGTCAACCCCGTCTCTCTACACCACTACACCCACTGACACTGGTCAACCCCGTCTCTCTACACCACTACACCCACTGATACTTGTCAACCCCGTCTCTCTACACCACTACACCCACTGACACTGGTCAAACCCGTCTCTCTACACCACTACACACACTGACACTGTACAACCCCGTCTCTATACCCACTGACCATGGTGAGCCAGGCTCTACACCCACTGACACGGGTGAACCAATCACTCTACACTTACTGACAGTGGTGAACCACGCTCTCTATACCCACTGACGCTGATGAACACATTCTCAACAGCACGACACCCACTGAGGTTCCCTCTCTTACACCACTACACTCTTGTACCACTGAAGTCTCTCTCTTTCAATATTGTATTCAAATATGAAAACACTCTCCACTATAGCCCTCTTTACGCTGCTCCAGTCTTCCAACACTGACTAGCAGCCGATGCTCAAACGCTGTTGATGTTAATTAAGTCATATTGACCCCCTTCTATGTAATGTCTCGTGACCACATGTGAGAGGTCAAACGACGTTGTGTTCGAATCATGCTCCATACCGTCAGATGTGAACAATGAGCTGTATCGGGAGTTCTTGCGTTGAAAAAGAATCTTGTCACAGATAACATCGACCAACATCTGAAAAGCATCTCTGTCATTCTGAACGCTAGAAACACCAATGCATTCTTTATTCTCATCTGACGCAGTAAATATACATGTTAACGTATTTAAACAGACCACACATACACACACACACACATATATATATATATATATATATATATATATATATATATATATATATATATATATATATATATATATATATATATATATATATATATATATATATAATAAAAACGAAGAAAGACTAAGCTAATCTCCAATTGTGATGTTTGCTTTGTTCCATGGTGCGGCGTTTGGGGTGACTGCTTCAGGTGCGAGTGAGGAACCACGCACAAATGGTAGACACCTACCTCACCACCTACTACAAGAACAAGGGCTTCCTCACCAGCAAGCACAAGCTGGCTGAGGACATCGTCGAGAACCCGCACACCTACAACATCTACGAGGGAGTCGGTCTTCTTACCAACATCTCCCGTTACGACCTCCCAGACCCTGAGACCTATAGGGACTTCTTCAGGTAGGTCGCCTTCGGTCCCTCGAGGGGGGCCCGCCATCTTGTATTTGTTCCAAATGCCATTAATGCTATATGACACTGAACCAGAACAATGATTAGACGTGAGGGCGGCTCGTCACACCTGACCCATCAGTTGCTGACCACACCAGGAGACCAGTAGACACACCATGCGTACCAGCTATCTGTCAGTCTGCATCACTGCTTATCAAACACATTCTTACCGATCAAAAATTAATTGTCATTCTTACCAACAACTCCACACACACAACAGTTAACCCACATTGAAGTATAATCCGGGTTGTGGTTGCCGTAGAGTTTTTGTGCTATCTCATGTCGCTCATAAAAAAAAATATCATTCTCCCCTCTGTATGACTAACCATCCTGTGTGATGGGGATTTCTTAGCATCACCTAGTTAGCTTTTTTGACACACTGTACTCCACTTCATATAGTCTAGGGGTAACTGCACTAATGCAGATGTACCTCATTTCTTAATAGAGCAGATAGCGTATCTGCCTAGATAGTGAAGATTGTTATAGTGATGAAGATAGTGTAGATGGGTTAAATCTATGAAGGTTGTTTGTAATGAAGATAGTTCCAGCTGTGAAGGCCGTTTGTAGTGTAGATGGCTTACAGTAATGAAGGTCGTGTGTAGTGTCGATGTGGACTACTTTTTCACCAGAACAGCGCCGAGTACCCATGTAGCTTTGCCTTTGTTGACAGGATCCATCAATCTCCTCAAATATTTTCTAAATATTTAACGTGCATAAAATGTTAAGTGAGAAATCTGATCATGCTTTCAAAATCTGGGTCAAATTTTAATTGTATAAAAGGAAAGTTAAAATTAATTTTATTAACGGCTATTCTGTCTCTCCTCGCTAGGGTTCACAACCTATTCGACTTCCAAACTCTGAAGGAGACTTGCTCGTTCTTCCGTGGATGTCCTCTCACCAAGATTGACGCTGCCATCAGCACCGACTTGCCCGAGCTGCTGGAGCGTTACCGTCGTCTGCTGGAGGCCGCCATCGCTGCCCCGGGCCCCAAGCGGAGGGACGCGGCCCCCGTGCCCGCCCCGTCCACCCGCGGCTCTGTTCCCGCTGCTGCGACCGCTCGAACGTCTTGAGCCACAAGCGTCTACGTCTTCACACGCCCGCAGCACGACTGACCCAAGTGTGATATTCAAACTGGAGACGCGACTGGCTTAACAAGCCGCCGTGACCCAGCTGATGAAGGGTGGTGGGCGGGCGGGAGTATGACGGGGTCAAACAGGTCACGCCCCCGCCATACCCCCGCGACCGTACTGTGACAGGTTCACCCACCTGGTTCACACGAACTACCCTACTGGAGACTGCTGCCTCTCCTGATTCCCGGGTGGATGGGTGGGTCTCGCTGCCCCTCCACCACAGCGGCGACAGGCGGGCGGCGCCAACCCCTGCATTCCCGCCAACTTTGTTGTCTTCACTGTCCTCCTATACTCTGCTCTTCTACTTTGTTTCTTCTTGTCGCCCTTTGCTCGACAGCCCTAACGACGACCCTCAAGCGACCTGAAGGTGGAGTGCGGGGAAGCCAGGCGAGGGTACGCCCTCTCTCCGCCCCTCAGCTCGTCCTTGGGGTCGTTTCTAACCCAAGCTGTTTTAAGGCGACCTCCGGGCGGAGAAGACTGGGCTACCCTCGGCTGCTCTTTGTCATCACATGGAAACTATCTCCATGTCGACTGATACATCTCACTAGAATAGACAACATTTGGGATTCCTCTTTGCACATCGTCTTAGAGCATTCCGTGTCCTAAGACGGTGGTTTGTGAGAGGGACTCTAAGCTTAGACTGTTGATATCGTCATACATAATTACCAAAGATGTCGGTGGCTCGCCAGGTCTCCTAGATTAAGATTTTTGTTGCTCTATATAAATTACCCTAACATGCTGCGAAAAAATATGTATCATACACATCAATGTCAAAATCTCGCTCATTAGAAGACTGTAAATAATACTTCATTTGTATTAATGTATATACTGCATGGGTAACAGCTTCTCCTCCATATCGACCTACCCAGGCTTTGCGCCCTGGAGAGGACACTTCAGCCTCGACAACCAGAGCGCAACTCCATAGTCTCCCAAGACTGCAGGATGTCTACTACTACTACTGTATAACGGCGTCTTAGTCTAATACATATCAGTACATACTGAGTTCCCAAAGAGACCAAAGACCTCAAGCCAGGGGCCACGGCACATAGGTGAAAAACACATAACTTAGACTTAAGGCTAATTTTACAAGGATGAGTACAATCTAGTCAGCTTGTTACTTCACGAAGGGAAACTGTCTTTCAGACGACCCTCTTACACGACTCTTACGCTAATTATTAAGTCACAGGACCGCTGCTCATCTTCCATTCCTTCAGCGCACCACGAAGAAAAGCGAGTCAGCACAAGATCTCTCTCCGGAATGGAAGGGGGGAACACTATACCACACGTCACAGCTCACTGGAAGCACCAGGAACCCTGCCTTGTGTGCCTAGCTCATTGGCTATTGTTAGGCTGCCACTAATTTACATCGCCTGCTACCGCTATCAGGCCCCTTGCTAACTTGTAATAATATTGTACCACATGTAATCCCGGCAACGAGGTTACTAAATGTTCAGAAAAGCTTGTTACACTATTGGAGATCTTTCGTGGTTAGCTAAATAAAGCCATGTTAAGTTGTTAGTGAGTATGGTAAGGTGTTAGGAATTCTCTGTGGTACCTCTAGCCCTCCCTTACATGGGGTTCAGAGGCCAGGTACTCAAGAGGACCCCCCACTGCCCACCCCACATGAATGTAGCGGTCCCCCCTCCCTAAAAAAAGCAATATATATATATGCATTTTGTTTTCGAGTGGATTTTCTATAGAGTATGAGTAAATTTGTATATTAATGTAAAGTGTCTTGTATATGTTTAATCATGTGATGTTATATATTGAATATTTAGTTGTATAGATGCAGCAATGGGACTCAAAATACCCCTACATCCTTAGCCAGCAAGCTGAGAGACGCTGTCAGCAGCAGCTCCTGACATTGTCACAAGGAAGCTGACATCAGTCTCCCCTTGTTTTACTGTAGACTAGATTTGTTCTATATTCTCTTTAATGGTGACGTTGTCCTTGTTGAGTGAGAGGGCCTGCGGTGGGTGCTGCCCCCTGGGAGCGCCCAGCGGCGGCCCTTGCGTGTGATCAGTGTGTGTATGGTCACTTGTGATATCATGCGTCCCTCCACCCTGTGAAATAACACAATTAGGGAGTGTTGCAATAAACTTACGCCGTCCTAGACTCACTTTCATTGTCCACAATTGTGTGATGGATATATTGTGATGGGTTTCCTAGTTTAGGAAATTCTTGTGTTTAATTTAGGTTGCCTTTGTATTAGTTGTGGGAATTCAGTTTCTAATTTATCTTAAGTTACAATCATATTGGCAATTCCAAATAAAATTGCTCTTGGTTACTTGTGGTTTACAAAGCGTAAATTATCTTGCCATGTTATTAGGAGGAAGAGTAGGTATATGCTTAAGTATAAGCATAGGAGGTTGCTATTATTCCATGAGAGAGTAGCTTGACCCATTTAGCAGGCACCATACGGAGAGTTATCTCATGTTACACTATTTTCATGACTGACCCTGTCCCGGGTGTGTCTATGTAAGATGTTGTTTCTAAGGCACGTTCCTGATTTCTCCATTTCATTTTCACGTAATATAGTCCTTTGTGATGGTGGCACCTCTTGGCTGGTATTGAAGAGGGTTACCACAGACTCGAGTCACAGCCTTGAAGAAGAAATCACAGACAATAGTAGTCACAGCCTTGAAGATGAAACCACAGACACTAGCAGTCACAGCCTTGAAGAAGAAAACCCCACAGAAACTAGTCACAGCCTTGAACAAGTAACCACAGACACCAGTCACAGCAATACCAAACCTTTAATATAAGCGAGCAATGCACTAACCACAGACTCGTCCAAAATTTCCCCCACACACAACATAAAACATATGCTCCTATACACTCCTGTATTGTAACAACAAAATATTGGTGACATAATGGTGTGGCAGTGTAGTCGTGTATACATAATGGTGTGGCAGTGTGTACATTAACAGTGTGGCACAGTGTGGTCGTGTGTACACGAGAGGGAGGGGAACGGTGGGGGTGAGAGAAGGGTCATTTGGGCGAGAGGGAGGGAGGCGTGTCCACGGGGGCTCCAGTCACTCAGCAAATTTATTTTCCGTGTCACAGGTCAACACTGGACACGGAAATGGAAGGACATGTGAGAGGTGGAGAGTGGTAGGTAGGTACAGGGAACCCAACCTGTTTACTGTGAGGAGTTACAATGCCCTCTGTCGCTCTCATAATGCTACGTGCACCGTTCACCGTAGAACGTTATCTGCTACTGCAAGCAACGCAGATTGATAGTGTTCTCAAGACGTAGTTAACTAGTGTCATGGTTGTGTATTGTGCCCTCGAGGCTACTCGTAAGTGTGTTATGAGAGACTTGGCGAATTGTGTGATATTTACAGGACATTAGTGGAATTTACGTTAATGTGGAACTTACACTAATGTGGAATTTTCGCTAATATGGAACTTACTATAATTAAGCAACGTTTGTCCACAGTAGAAAGTTAAGGAAGAGAGCAACCTACAGAAGTCCTCATCTTGAAGTGTTACAAAAGACAATGGACTTACGAAGACGTCGACGATGCCTACGACATCCTTCCTGAAGCCTCAAGAGCATGCATGCGCCACTGTGGAGAGAGAGTGTTGTAGAGAGGCTGTAGTTTCCCGAGAGGTAAGGCAACGAAAGGCGCGCACGAAATTATGTAAAAGCGTCTCGTTTGTCGGGTGATTGATTGATGAAGATTAAGCCACCCAAAAGGTGGCACGGGCATGAATAGCCTGTAAGTGGTGGCCCTTTTGAGCCATTATCGGTATCAATAGATGATACTGGAGATCTGTGGAGGTGGGACTGCACCCTGCGTGACGGGAGATGTCTCCCGTGTGGACCAAATGGATTGATTGATGAAGATTAAGCCAACCAAAAGGTGGCACGGGCATGAATAGCTTGTAAGTGGTGGGCCTTTTGAGCCATTACAAGTATCAATAGATGATACTGGAAATCTGTGGAGGTGCGACTGCACCCTGCGTGACGGGAGATGTCTCCTTGATCAAATGGTGATTGATTGATTGATGAAGATTAAGCCACCCTAAAGGTGACACGGGCATGAAAAGCCAGTAAATGGTGGCCCTTTTGAGCCATTACCAGTATCAAGAGCTGTGGGGTTTGTCGGGATTCGCAGGTCACATATATATGGGAAGGGCCTCCTGTGCCAGAGAGATGGAGAAAACGAATTAAGACTTTATATATCCGGGAGCGGGAATTGGCGATATTGTTACAATATGAGTGATATTATGGCTGGTAATGGCAAGAAACCCATTATGTGTATGAGCGACTGAGGAAATGAAGAATACCGAGACATTAATTTAGACGTTAAGAAAGCCACTGAATGAGTTAGGAGCAAAGGAACGATCCCGGTAATTTGTGGCATGCTTCCAAGAAAGGAACTTTTGGAAGTCAATGGATGTCTCAGGCAATTTGGAGTCAGTTACCGACTAGATAAACATTGTGAATCAAATGCAATATCATTCATTGATAACTGGCAGCACTTCTAGGGCTGGTGGTGTTGCTTCAGCTAATGTATTGGTGTGGTTGGCGGGGCTCGTCTGAGGGTTAACTGCTTACTTATAGAGGCGTGGGAGTGTATTGGGGTAAAGGTGGTAAGTTACACTACATGACTTACCAGTCTTTGATATCAGTCACCATGAAGATACTTCTGCAACTCGTTTCGGTTGGACGTCTACAATAAAGATGGTTACAGTGGTGAAGACTGTGTAGTGTAGATGACTACAGTGATAATAGTGTAGTGTAAATGGTTACAGTGATAATAGTGTGTAGTGTAGATGGTTACAATGATACTAGTAACAATGATACTAGTGAGAAGTGAAGATGATTACAGTGATAATAGTGTGTGGTGAAGATGATTATAGTGATAAAGTGAAGTTAATTACAGTGATAATAGTGTAGTGTAGATTAGTGTAGATGATTAGTGATGATAATAGTGTAGTGTAGATGATTACAGTGATGATAATAGTGTAGTGTAGATGATTACAGTGATGATAATAGTGTTGTGAAGATGTGGACCCGTCACCCGAACACTGCCGAGTAACATCGCTGTCTGTTAGTCTAGCTAAGTTGGAGGCCAGACACGTACTTTGCTGTCGAGTTGGGCTGTCAGCTGGCTGTTTATTTACCTTAGCGCCCTGTCACTAGTCGTTTGACGGGTCAGGGGGGGAGGGGGATGAGGGGCGTCCTGGAAGGTTGTTTTTTTGTTTTGCTTTGCCTTTTTTTCTTATCGAATTTGGGCAATACAACCCATCGTTTATCGCTAAGAAATGGGCAATTCGGATGGTTTGCTGGGGGAGGAGGAAAGGGTGACGGAGTCTGAGGGCCGCGGTCAGTGTTGCCATCTCTCCTACAGGGGCTGCAGGTAATGGCAATTTTGCGGCAGGTGACGAGCGTTCCTCAGTTGTGGGCGTGACCCTTGTTGTTGTTGATGGTGTTGCTGGTTCCGCTGCACCCGAGGAGAATGCATTTGATGGATTCCTGCCTGGTGTTCGCCGCAGACGTGGTGCGGACCGGCGTTCTGGTTCTAATGATGAGGTATGTGGTGATCTTGTCCATGTTGTTGCTGAGCGGAGTACAGGGACCGCTGACTGTGTGGTCATCTTTGATCCGCTGGGGAGTAATCGGGATTCTTTCCTCTCGAACCCTAAAGAGGAAGATGCTGCATTGAAGGCCTCTGGCATCCCCCAGAGGGAAAATGCGCATTGTAGTTAATTTTGAGAAACTTGTCGTAGTAGTTACAATGGCGACTGCTGCTTCCAGTGTGGTGTGGGCCTATTGAGTGTCCCCCCCCCCCTCCCCCCACAGGAATATGAGAGTGCTGTCAACCGTTTAATGTTCGGGTTGACAGTGGAGTATTGCAAGATGTTCACCCGACTGTGGAGACATGCAATATCGAAGAGGGTCTGAGGGGACCTGGACATGGGTTTTCAGCGAGTGGTTCGTCTTTATATAAGACGTTGGATGGAACGAGGGTAGCTACAAGTAGTGTCTGGGGTGGAGCTTTTTATGCTCCTTACAGACCTTGCCACGGTATTTATGTATTGATTTGGTGCCTTGCTTGCTTCGTAAGGATCTTTATGCCCCACTCTGCTGTTGTAGATGTCAAGGGTTCTACCACACCAGTGTCCGCTGTCGGTCGGCGTTGTTTGTGCGGTGTGGTATGGTTCACGAAACCTTGCACTGTGTTGCATCAGAGACAGACTTCAAATGCTAAAATTGCTCTTGTATTCACCCGTCTTACTCCACATGTGAGCCCCGAGCTGCAGAGGGTCAGAGCTGTAGATAACTTGGCCTGTGCACGATGACCTGATATTCTGCGGCGGTGAAAATTGCAAAAACTAACCATCCCCTCCCCCCCCCCCTCCATCTGTGCTATCTTGTGGAGGTTTCAGGGATCAACAGCCCCGCGGTCCAGTCTCCGACCCGGCGGAGACCGGATGGAGACCAACCTCTTGGTTGGTCGTCTGGATAACCAGGCTGTTGGACGCGGCTGCTCGCAGCCTGACCTATGAATCGCAACTTGGTTGATCAGGTATTATTTGGAGGTGTTTGTAAAGTTCTCTCTTAAACACCGTGAGAGGGAAGCCAGTTATGCCCCATATGTGTAGCGGGAGAGTGTTGAAAAGACTTGGGCCCCTGATGTTGATAGAGTTCTCACTCAGCGTACCTATGGCACCTCTGCTTTTCATTGGGGCTACTTTGCACATCCTGCCACGCCTACTGGTTTTATGTTATGTAATCTCCGTGTTCAGATTTGGATCGAATCCCCTCTAATATTTTCCAAGTGTAGATTAATATGTATCTGTCTAGAGAATACCGGTTTAGAACTTTTAATCGGTCCCAATAATTTAGATGAATTATAGGGTGGATTCTACCGGTAAAGGATCTTTGCACGCTCTCTAGTTCAGCAATTTTTCCGGCTCTGAATGAGGCTGTCAGTGTGCAACACTGTTCAAACATAAAGAACACTAGTGTCTTGAAAAGTATCATAATTGGTATAACATCCCTTGTTTAGAAGGTCCTTGTTATCCAACCTGCCATTTTTTTCTTGCAATCGTGGCAGCTACTTTATTGTATTCTTTAAAGGTAAAGGTCTTCCGATATGATTACTCCTAGATCCTTTACATTGTTTATTTTTGTTCTATAGTGTTATTTGTGCGGACACTTTTAGCAACGTGGAGAGGGGTGACCTGGCTGCATGGTTAACAGCTTCTCCATACCGACCTACCTAGGCTTTGCGCCCTGGAGAGGCCACTCCAGACCGACAACCAGAGCGCAACTCCATAGTCTCCCGAAACTGCACGATGTCTACTACTAGTGTGATTTAATTGCGTTTTATATATGGATTTCGGCTTTTTATATTTTCGATTTAAGAAGTAATTTTGTTATGGCTAGTAACTTTAGTAGAATATCATATTCTCATAGTTCCTACCTATCGTAAGTCAGTACGTGCCTCAGGAAATTGAATAACCTACGCAAGATCTTTCGTCTCGTGGAAAGATATACAGCGTCGTGGGCATCCAAATCACCTTTTTTTCTTGGCCATTGTTTCCAGACCATTCTCTTTTATCACGAAGATTGCAGATTGGTCACTGAAGCCCAACACTGCTCTGAGCACTATGCTCTCACAGTTTTTTGTTTTTTCTTAGGTTTCCGGGGACACTAAAAAGCCCCGAAATCATCTCAAGATAACCTCAAGATAACCTCCGGTAGCTTGGGTCTTATTGCATTACTGATTGATTGGGATTTTCGGTACCTGTCAGAGTTCCATTATGTAAGAATGAGATGTTAGACTGGCTTGCCAATCCGCTCGGAATCTCCCTGACAGTTATGCAGATGAGAAATGCGGGAATGGGAACCCCTCTGCTGGACGCCATCTGTAGAAATAACTTCGTTTCCCCAAATAAAATTGTGGAGTCCTTGATGTATCTAGCTAACACGAAGGGGGAGAAGAGCAGGGAAGTGTTCTCGAACTGCTTTCAATATATCACATCATTTACTGATGCCTTTTGAAGTTTTGTTTAATCACTAACTTCGGGGATGTTATTAACATAGCCCCGAGCCCCTCATGGCACTCTTAAAGCCCATCTAATTCTTAATAGACATCACATGGCTGGGTCATTACTATTTTATTATTCTTATGTTATTAATATGGTCCGAATATCGTTGCAACATCTGGGCAGACACTGCTGACGGCTGCTCTGGCAACGAGGTGAGGATGGTTGCCATCCAAAGTTACGGGTCTGATTCAACCATCCCTATTCATCAGATAAGGACCTTACAATAGTGGACACACCGCCATAGCGGTGTGATCTAGGAACCGGTCGACCTGAAACGACCTTACAATAAAAAATAAATGGGTTAATTTCGTCAAACCAGGGCGTCAAGACTCCACCCAAAAGCAAGATAAACAATATCTTTGACACATTGAGATGTCACACCAGTGTAATCCACTGCCGAGTCCGACAGAAAAGACAAAACTGCTCTGCAAACCTCGATGCTTGAAAACAAACAGCAGTCTTAGGGTTGAGAACGTTCCTGGCCGGAGCTGGAGGATCCCTCCACGCTGCTCTGGAAGTGGGTTTTTCTTCTCATTACTTGGGCTGAGACCTGACTCTGGGAGTCATTTTGTCTTTTCAGGTAATCAGCTTGATTGCCCCAACGGTGCTGCCTTCGACGACTTTTCTACTAACCTGGGAGAGTGGGGGGTTATTATTTTCAGACTGTCACTGTTATTACGTCTACTGTGGTGGCTCTTATTTACCATTAGTGTGAGAGCCGGACCCAAATGTTCGCTTTAAAGAAACGACAATCGATTTAATGATGACCAAAGCGGAGAACGACTTGCTACCCTTTGATGGCAAGGCGGAACAAAACGTTGCCAAACAGCAACAGACTATGACATGCCTTTATGGCGACCACAGTCTCACTACTACTCAAGGTCTGTGAATTGAACAACTGCACAGGGAACCTCATGAAATGAACACACCATAAGGCAGGCCGTGGTCCGAACCTCGAGGCATTTTCTTAATAGACTCATTTACCATCCAAAGTTTAATTCAACAACTTTTACGACTTTGAGAGAAACTCGTCAGAATATTTGATCAATGATATGACGAAATGTCATTATGTGAATAATTATTCCGGTATATTTTCGTACCTAAAGAGTTTAGTTAGACAGGTCAACAAATTTTATTTAATCAGAAAGCAAAAAGAGAGAGAGAGAGAGAGAGAGAGAGAGAGAGAGAGAGAGAGAGAGAGAGAGAGAGAGAGAGAGAGAGAGAGGCAGATAGACAGAGCAAGATTATGAGTGCCAGACAGAAACAGACAGACCTCTCCCTCTCCTTCTCCTCTGATCACTATGCAGACAGACAGGAGGAGAACATGAGAAGCCCAAGTCGAAGCCACCCAGGAGGGAGAAGGTTACAGACTCAGCCTCCAAGATCAATATACCTGGTAAAACATGTAGGGGGTTGAGGCTGTTCACAAGCAATTACTACCTCGCCTTAATCCCCTCGTGACACGCGTATCAACCTCATTATTACCAGCAAGACAACACACAAATGTAAATATCAAGTTGGGTTTGTGTTTCTGATTTTAAGGGATGGGATTATTACTAATATATTATTGGTTATTATGGCAAGAATGTTAAAAAGGAGAGAAAAAGATGTGTGTGTGTGTGTGTGTGTGTGTGTGTGTGTGTGTGTGTGTGTGCAACCCGTCCTCCTGTTTACATAGTACTTTTTGTAACTATGTGCACCATAGTACAAATATTTACATACTAAGCAATTAGATAATATACTTTTGTACTATTCACTTTATAGTCCGAAAAAAATGAAGGTAAAAAAACAAACTTAAATATTCCTAGGCCTAGTGAAGCACACATATGGGCTACATGTTACACATTTCTAATCGCCTATTTGTGCCCTTAGAATCGAGCTTTAGCTCTCTGGTCGGTCGGTCGAGGTCGAGCCGGTCGGCCGAGCGGACAGCACGCTGGACTTGTGATCCTGTGGTCCTGGGTTCGATCCCTGGCGCCGGCGAGAAACAATGGGCAGAGTTTCTTTCACCCTATGCCCCTGTTATCTAGCAGTAAAATAGGTACCTGGGTGTTAGTCAGCAGTCACGGGCTGCTTCCTGGGGGTGGAGGCCTGGTCGAGGACCGGGCCGCGGGGACACTAAAAAGCCTCGAAATCATCTCAAGATAACCTCTGACCCCGTCTTTCCAGCCGCTAGTTGTCTATTGCAATGACTTGCCTTATTCCTTAATCAGGGGAGAAAACCTCAAGTTTGCTTCAACAATCTGTTCATTTAGTTAACTATATTTTCCCACTACTCTTGCGCTGAAAGAAAACTATAACATTTCTGTGGCTCATTTGATTCTCAAGCTTAGTTATCTTGAGATGATTTCGGAGCTTAGCGTCCCCGCGGCCCGGTCCTCGATCAGGCCTCCTTTTTGTTATACATCCCCAGGAAGCAGCCCGTAGCAGCTGTCTAACTCTCAGCTAACTATCTACTGCTAGGTGAACAGCGGGCATCAGGGTGTAAGAAACTCTGCCCATTTGTTTCCACCTCCACCGGGAATCGATCCCTTAGGACTACGAATTCCGAGCTCTGTCCACTCAGCTGTCAGGCCCCCCCTGACAGCTTCCATCCATGTCTCTTGTTCTATTGATATTCATTCATTTTGACTCCAAGTGGTATTTCATGCTCTACGTTTTCAACGTCTGCCTCATCTTGGGAGAAGAGATGAGAAGGACTGGGTTTAAAGAGAGAGCAGGAGGGTGGCCAGGAAGGATGGGAGAGGGGCAAGAGTGGGAGAGAGAGTGTGTGGGAAGGGCCCAGGGGAAGGGGGGATGAGACCACTTCACCGAGGTACTCAAGACCTGAATTAAACTTTCAGGGGGACTCGTCCGTAATAAACTGAGTTCATCGTTGGGCCCGGCTGAGAGGCGCACCGTGCAGGGGGCTTAATGGGAGGGAACACTGCCAGACCATGTCACTCATTCCTTCCTTCCCTCCCTCCCTCCCTCCCTCCCTCCCTCCCTCACACCACCAGCACCTTCCTTCTCCCTCCCTCCCTCCCTCCCTCACACCACCAGCACCTTCTTCCTTCTCCCTCCTTCCCTCCCTCACACTACCAGCACCTTCCTTCTCCCTCCTTCCCTCCCTCACACTACCAGCACCTTCCTTCTCCCTCCTTCCCTCCCTCACACTACTAGCACCTTCCTCTCCCTCCTTCCCTCCCTTACACTACTAGCACCTTCCTTCTCCCTCCTTCCCTCCCTCACACTACCAGCACCTTCCTCTCCCTCCTTCCCTCCCTCACACTACCAGCACCTTCCTTCTCCCTCCTTCCCTCCCTCACACTACCAGCACCTTCCTTCTCCCTCCTTCCCTCCCTCACACTATCAGCACCTTCCTCTCCCTCCTTCCCTCCCTCACACTACTAGCACCTTCCTCTCCCTCCTTCCCTCCCTCACACTACCAGCACCTTCCTTCTCCCTCCTTCCCTCCCTCACACTACTAGCACCTTCCTCTCCCTCCCTCCCTCCCTCACACTACTAGCACCTTCCTCTCCCTCCTTCCCTCCCTCACACTACTAGCACCTTCCTCTCCCTCCTTCCCTCCCTCACACTACTAGCACCTTCCTCTCCCTCCTTCCCTCCCTCACACTACCAGCACCTTCCTCTCCCTCCCTCCCTCCCTCACACTACCAGCACCTTCCTCTCCCTCCTTCCCTCCCTCACACTACCAGCACCTTCCTTCTCCCTCCTTCCCTCCCTCACACTACCAGCACCTTCCTTCTCCCTCCTCCCTCCCTCACACTACTAGCACCTTCCTCTCCCTCCTTCCCTCCCTCACACTACCAGCACCTTCCTTCTCCCTCCTTCCCTCCCTCACACTACTAGCACCTTCCTCTCCCTCCTTCCCTCCCTCACACCGCCACCAGCACCTTCCTCTTCCTTCTCCCTCCCTCCCTCACACCACCACCACCTCCCTCCCGCTGTCAACGCTTGCAGATGCCGCAAAGCTGACGATCAACGTAAAAACAAAGGAGGAGTGTAGGAAGTTACAGGAGGACCAAGAAAAACTCCGGGATTGATATTGATAGTAATTAGTCCTTGCAGATTGAGTACGCCCACTTGTCTAGTCCTAACACACCTGAAACCCTGGCCTGGATAATGCAGTATATAGGTCGCTAGAACTATGTTGCACCTCTAGGCTTGCAGATTACGTGATGTTGATACAAGCAACAACCTGAAAACGGGGCTTTTGCAGTGTCTCTCGCCAAGATCACTGTCTACAACGCAGCAACAGATGATATAATAATTAATACACAACTATATTCTACCCACTTCAAGACCCCGAATATATATATATATATATATATATATATATATATATATATATATATATATATATATATATATATATATATATATATATATATATATATATATATATGTCGTACCTAGTAGCCAGAACTCACTTTTCAGCCTACAATGCAAGGCCCGATTTGCCTAATAAGCCAAGTTTTCATGAATTAATATATTTTCTCAAATTTTTTTCTCATGTAATGATAAAGCTACCCATTTCATTATGTAAGAGGTCAATTTTTTTTTATTGGAGTTAAAATTAACGTAGATATATGACCGAACCTAACCAACCCTACCTAACCTAACCTAACCTATCTTTATAGTTTAGGTTAGGTTAGGTAGCCGAAAAAGTTAGGTTAGGTTAGGTTAGGTAGGTTAGGTAGTCGAAAAGCAATTAATTCATGAAAACTTGGCTTATTAGGCAAATCGGGCCTTGCATAGTAGGCTCAGAAGTGAGTTCTGGCTACTAGGTACGACATATATATATATATATATATATATATATATATATATATATATATATATATATATATAATATATATATATATATATATATAATATATATATATATATATATAATATATATATATATATATAATATATATATATATATATATATATATATATATATATATATATATATATATATATATATATATATATATATATATATATATATATACACACATTATTCCATGGGTAAGGATAGTTTTCTCGTGGGAAATTACTTTACGTTACTTATCTTAAGTCTGGCCTTAACGGCTCCAGCATCACGTAAAATCTGCGAGTTCGTCCTTTTAAGATTCACGGAAACGTTAAATTGGATTTACGAAATACCGGGAAGGCCTCGATACACATTTAGATAAGGTAAAATATTTATACATACTCGAGACAATTCGTTTAGATTCTATATCACCTGTACGGATTACATATTTAAGTATTATGATAAATATATATATATATATATATATATATATATATATATATATATATATATATATATATATATATATATATTTATATATATATAACTTCCGACCACCTTATAGGATACTTGTAGTTCAAAGATGGTTCGTTGTGCAAAGTGCTAAACTATTCAGTCGGCTGTTATCATGCGTTCAGACGGTTATCATCCGTTCAGACGGTTGTTATCATCCGTCCAGACGGTTGTTATCATCCGTTCAGACGGTTATCATGCTAATTATTAAACAGTTAATGAACTCCGAAGCACCAGGAGGCTGTTTATAACAATAACAACAGTTGATTGGGAAGTTTTCATGCTTGTAAACTGTTTCATAAATGTAACCAAAGCCGTCAAAGATTGAGGAAAGATGTACACGTTCGTAAGTGCTTGCGTAAGTGCTTTCGTGAATCTGGCTCCTGGTCCCGGGACCCACTTCCCAGCCAATACAGCACAACAAATCGTATCCACAATGCAATTTGCAAACTGGCTTAATAGTCAATTTGTGCAGGTAGCGTGTAGCTGGTGGGAGTCCTCATAATTAATGACCTGACATCAATTGAGTTAATCTCTCGCAGGAATGTCAACACGCCTTTCAGCACCCATCCTCACGGACACGCACGCACGCATACGCAAGCACACGCACACACTCACACTGTAGGAGAGTACACACACACACACATACGAGTGCTGGGAAGACGGGACACCACGAGCGTAGCTCTCATCCTGTAACTACACTTAGGTAATTACACTTAGGTAATTACACTGAAAACAAGAGGCCAGAGACTCCAATTACACTAACACATTTGCCCCAAAACGCGCCCGAAAAATCAGTTTTACAGATTGGTTGTCAGAATAAGTATATTAGCCTAGAGGGAAGTGGAAGCCAAAAGCATTGGAAACCTCAGACCCCCACATGGTAAAGTTTGTATGAAAAGCGAAACACCACAAGCTCTCTTCCCATAACAATAATGAGATAATGCCACTTTGGTACACACACACACACACACACACACACACACACACACACACACACACACACCAATAAAGCAAGTGAACTGGCAGAAAGGGTGCAAGAAGAAAACCCTGATGTAATAGGACTAACAGAAACAAAATTGTCAGGAGTCATAACAGATGCTGTGTTTCCAAAGGACTACTATATAGTAAGGAAAGAGAGGGAAGGGAGAGGAGGTGGAGGAGTGGCCCTGCTGATAAGGAAGGACTGGAGTTTTGATGAGATGGAAATTCCGGGCTGTGACGGATTCAGAGATTACATAACAGGAACTATAACAATGGGTGGACCTAAGATAATAGTGACAGTCATTTACAACCCTCTCCTAAATGACAGAAGACCTAGACAGGAGTTTGATAGGAACAACATGGCAACTATTAATATAATAGAGAGAGCAGCTTCAGTTGCCTGCAGGAATGGCTCAAGACTCTTAATCATGGGTGATTTCAACCATGGAAAGATAGACTGGGAGAATGGGGACCCACATGGTGGTGCAGATACGTGGCGAGCTAAACTCTTGGAAGTGGCAACAAGGAATTTTCTGAGCCAGCATGTCAAGGAACCCACAAGAATGAGAGGCAATGATGAACCAGCTAGACTCGACTTAATATTCACCCTAAATGAGTCAGAAATAAGGGAAGTCAAAGTTGAAGCCCCCATAGGAATGAGTGACCACAGTGTACTGACCTTTGAGTACTTGGTGGAGGTAGGGATAACCTATCTAAGGATGGGAGTGGAGGGGAAAAGACTGAATTACCGAAGAGGAAAATATGACGAGATGAGGAACTTCCTAATGGGAATACCATGGGAAACAGAACTTAGAGACAAGAATGTGCAGGTCATGATGGATATTGTCACCCAAAAGTGCCAGGAAGCTGCAGACAGGTTTATCCCCGTCCAAAAGGAGAAAAACGAAAAACAACAGAAAAACCCATGGTTCAACCAGGAATGTAAGGTAGCGAAACAACTGAGTAAAAGAACATGGAGAAACTACAGAAATAACAGAACACCGGAGAGCAGGGAGAGGTACCAGAGGGCCAGAAATGAGTACATCAGAGTGAGGAGGGAAGCAGAGAGACAGTTTGAAAATGACATCGCGAGTAAAGCCAAGATGTAAACCAAAGCTGCTCCACAGCCATATCAGGAGGAAAACAGCAGTGAAGGAACAAGTGATGAAGCTGCGGAAAGGGGAGAACAGATACACAGAGAATGACAAGGTGTGTGAAGAACTCAACAAGAGATTCCAGGAGGTCTTCACAATAGAACAAGGAGAAGCCCCTGCACTAAATGAGGAGGCGGCAACCTTGGAAACCTTGGAGGAATTTGACCTCACCAGTGATGAGGTCAAAAGGTGTCTGCTGGAGCTAGATGTGACAAAGGCTGTTGGGCCTGATAGAATCTCACCATGGATACTAAAGGAAGGTGCAGAAGCACTAAGTGTGCCACTCTCTATGGTGTATAACAGGTCACTGGAAACAGGAGACTTACCAGAAAGTTGGAAGACAGCTAACGTGGTCCCAATATACAAAAAGGGTGACAGGCAAGAGGCACTGAATTACAGGCCAGTTTCCTTAACTTGTATACCATGCAAGGTGCTGGAGAAGATCGTGAGGAAAAGGCTCGTAGAGCATCTGGAGGGAAATAACTTTGTAACGCACCACCAACATGGGTTCAGAGATGGTAAATCGTGCCTCACAGGGTTAATAGAATTTTATGACCAGGCAACGAAAATTAGGCAGGAAAGAGAAGGGTGGGCCGACTGCATTTTCCTGGATTGCCAAAAAGCCTTCGACACAGTACCCCATAAAAGGCTGTTAAAAAAGTTGGAGCAACAGGCAGGAGTAAAAGGGAAGGTGCTCCAGTGGATAAGGGAGTACTTAAGCAACAGGAGACAGCGAGTAACGGTGAGGGGGAAGACATCAGAGTGGCGAGATGTCACCAGCGGAGTCCCACAGGGCTCAGTACTTGGACCCATCCTGTTTCTAATATATGTGAACGATCTTCCAGAGGGTATAGACTCATTCCTCTCGATGTTTGCTGATGATGCAAAAATTATGAGAAGAATCAAGACGGATGAAGATAGACAGAGACTACAGGATGACCTGGATAAACTGGAGGAATGGTCTAGAAAATGGCTGCTGAAGTTCAACTCTGGAAAGTGTAAGGTGATGAAATTAGGCGAAGGGAGCAGGAGGCTGAACACAAGGTATCATCTGGGAGGGGAAATCCTGCAAGAATCAAATAGAGAGAAGGATCTGGGGGTTGATATCACACCGAACCTGTCCCCAGAGGCCCACATCAAAAGAATATCATCAGCGGCATATGCTAGACTGGCCAACATAAGAACTGCCTTCAGAAACTTGTGTAAGGAATCTTTCAGAACCCTGTATACCACTTATGTAAGACCAATCCTGGAGTATGCAGCTCCAGCCTGGAGTCCATACCTAGTTAAACACAAGACAAATTTAGAGAAGATTCAGCGGTATGCCACCAGGCTCGTCCCGGAACTGAGAGGATTGAGCTACGAGGAAAGGCTAAAGGAGCTGAACCTCACATCCCTGGAAAACAGAAGAGTAAGGGGAGACATGATAACCACCTACAAAATTCTCAGGGGAATTGACAGGGTGGACAAAGACAAACTCTTCAGCACGGGTGGGACACGAACAAGGGGACACAGGTGGAAACTTAGTACCCAGATGAGCCACAGAAACGTTAGAAAGAATTTTTTCAGTGTCAGAGTAGTTAATAAATGGAATGCACTAGGAAGTGATGTGGTGGAGGCTGACTCCATACACAGTTTCAAATGTAGGTATGATAGAGCCCAGTAGGCTCAGGAATCTGTACACCAGTTGATTGACAGTTGAGAGGCGGGACCAAAGAGGCAAAGCTCAACCCCCGCAAGCACAATTAGGTGAGTACAATTAGGTGAGTACACACACACACACACGAGGCACGAGGCAGAAACAAATGGGCAAAAGTTTCTTTCACCCTGAATGCCCCTGTTACCTAGCAGTAAATAGGTACCTGGGAGTTAGTCAGCTGTCACGGGCTGCTTCCTGGGGTGTGTGTGTGTGTGTGTGTGGTGTGGGAAAAAAAAAAAAAAAAAAAAAAAAAAAAAAAAAAAAAAAGTAGTTAGTAAAACAGTTGATTGACAGTTGAGAGGCGGGCCGAAAGAGCAAAGCTCAACCCCCGTAAAAACACAACTAGTAAACACACACGCCTTCCTTATCACCATTACACTTGAGTGTCTAAAAGTTTATATACACACGTATCAATTATTACCTACAAATGGAGTGAATGTGGAGGCAGTTGGGGGATAATTTGGTATAATTAGAGGAGGAAGTGAAGGAGGAGTTAACGCAGGTAATCAAAGGGAAGGTTAGTTATGTTGATTACCCTTGAGCTGACGGCTGCCCGCACACCACCACCCTCATTACTTATCACATACAAACGCGGGCTGTTGCCTTACAGCTCTCGTCACCCGTGTTAGAGGAAGTTACTCAATCCTCCACTTACAATGTTGTAAGAGGATTGTTGTTGTTGTTATAGATTCAGCTACTCGGAACAAGTTGCAAGTAGCACGGGCTATGGTGAGCCCGTAACTTACCTGGCACAGGAGCGGGGCAAGTAGCACGGGCTATGGTGAGCCCGTAGTGGACTTACCCGGCACAAGAGCGGTGCTGAATGTGGCGGTGTTAGAGGAATGATTGATTGATGAAGATTAAGCCACCCAAGAGGTGGCACGGGCATGAATAGCCCGTAAGTGGTGGCCCCTTTCGAGCCATTACCAGTATCAAAAGATGATACTGGAGATCTGTGGAGGCGCAACTGCACCCTGCGTGACGGGAGATGTCTCCCGGACCAAGTGGTGACCAAATGGAGGGTTAGAGGAATTGATTGATGAAGATTAAGCCACCCAAAAGGTGGCACGGGCATGAATAGCCCGTAAGTGGTGGCCCTTTTAAGCCATTACCAGTATCAAGTGCTGATACTGGAGATCTGTGGAGGTGCGAATGCACCCTGCATGACGGGAGATGTCTCCCTTATGAATGTGTTAAGATTAAGATGAAGCAACCCAAAAGGTGGCACGGGCATGAATAGCCCGTAAGTGGTGGCCATTTTAAGCCATTACCAGTATCAAGAGCTGATACTGGAGATCTGTGGAGGTGCGAATGCACCCTGCATGACGGGAGATGTCTCCCTTGTGAATGTGTTAAGATGAAGATGAAGCCACCCAAAAGGTGGCACGGACATAAATAGCCAGTAAGTGGTGGCCATTTTAAGCCATTACCAGTATCAGGAGCTGATACTGGAGATCTGTGGAGGTGCGAATGCACCCTGCATGACGGGAGATGTCTTCCTTGTGAATGTGTTAAGATGAAGATAAAGCCACCCAAAAGGTGGCACAGGCATGAATAGCTCGTAAGTGGTGGCCCTTTTGAGCCATCACCAGTATCAATAGATGATACTGGAGATCTGTGGAGGTGCGACTGCACCCTGCGTGACGGGAGATGTCTCCCGGACCAAATGGTGACCAGATGGTGGTTAGAGGAAGGTTGCTGACCAGATTTATCTGTCCTTGTGAGGTGAAGCTTCGCCTCCCAGATTTACACCTTCACAACTTGTAATTGTCTGCTGTACCTCTTTTTTTTTCTGACTGCCTGACACTGCATAAACTACTTCCAATTACTTTTTCGCTATTAGGTTACTTTATTATCCTTGTGGTTAAAGTACTTAGTTTCCACCTGTGTCTCATCGTTGTTGTTTATCTGTTACAAATTTTATCTCGGTCAACTTTCCCGATTCCAGTGTGTATATTGTACGTCTCAAACATGGCTCCCCTTTTAGTTCTTTCCTCCAGTGACGTATCATTCAGGTCCTTAAGCCTATTTGATCTTTTTAAGTCAGTGATAGGTGACTACAGGATGGAGGGGGTCTAGCCCTTTATGTAATGTATGCCTACTAGCCTTAAGGGAGCTATCCTGCCACTCCATGCTATCCCACTTGACCCTAAACCCACCTCCCCTCATCAGTCACTCTCTGCCCCTTACTCTGACTTACGTTACTGATCTAACCCCCACCAGTTGATTCCTATTTGTCGATGTTTGCGGATGATGCAAAGTTAATGGCAAGAGTAAAGACAGATAAAGATTATACAACACTCCAAGATGACTTAAGACAAGCTGCTGAGATGGTCCGAGAAATGACACTTAAGAGTTAAAACACGAGCAAGGGCAAGGTGATGAAAATAGGAACCGTTGCCAGGAGATCAAAAGACAGTACACAATGAGAGCTAATTACCTACCTGTATCTAAGAAAACGGTACTTGGAACTTGTGGTCAGTGTAGCTGAATCTTAAACAACAACAACAACAATTTGGGAGTGGATAACCTAGCCTAACTCCGGAAGCTCAAATAGGATAACTTCAGCATCATACTCTATACTAGGGACAGTCAGAACATCATTCAGGAACCTAAAGAAGGTGACACTCAGATCACTGTACACCGCTTACGTGAGACCAGTTTTAGAGTGCGCCGCCCCATCGTGCGGTCTTGATCTAAAAAAAAAACTCAAAATAAAATTAGAAAAGGTTCAGATAAGTTGGAGACAATGTTTTCTTTAAACAAACAGTATTGAGAAAACAGAATGTGCAAGTTATAAAAGCCAACTTCAGTCATAATTTAAAAAACAGATATTGTTGAGGAATAAAGAAGGAATCATCGCATTAGATAACAAGCGGCAAGGAGGGTCTAGGAGCTATAACACGATCCCCGCAGGCACAAATAGACAATTACCGTTAGGTGTGTACACACACACACACACACACACACACACACACACACACACACACACACACACACACACACACACACACACACACACACACACACACACACTTTTGAATATATTATAATCTCTATAGTGTCTGTCATCGGAGAATGAGCAGCATGACCGCAGGAGAGAGAGAGAGAGAGAGAGAGAGAGAGAGAGAGAGAGAGAGAGAGAGAGAGAGAGAGAGAGAGAGAGAGAGAGAGAGAGAGAGAGAGAGAGAGAGAGAGAGAGACAGAGACAGAGACAGAGTCTCCCCCACTAACAATCAGGTCAGCACAAGGGGCCACCGTCGGTAATCACATTACAGGAAATACTCAAACTAATCATCTTCTTGCTATTGGCTGGATAAAGGGACAATCCGAGCCTTCAGTGGCCCGCCCGGCTCTCTCCTCCCCCCTCGCCCGTTCAGCCTTCTGTACCTTCCGCTTCCTCATCATTTTGCCTTCGTGGCGATTCTCTTCTCGTCCGTTCTGTCTCCCGTTATTAACATTCCCCGTCCGTTTTGCTCCTTCTCCGTTATGTCTCCTGTCTGATCCACCTCCCGTGAACCCCTAATATTCCTTACCATCTGTGCATTATTGTATTTTTTTACGTTGACGCAACTGATTCCCTCTGTGTGTGTGTGTGTGTGTGTGTGAGAGAGAGAGAGAGAGAGAGAGAGAGAGAGAGAGAGAGAGAGAGAGAGAGAGAGAGAGAGAGAGAGAGAGAGAGAGAGAGAGAGAGAGAGAGAGAGAGAGAGAGAGAGAGAGAGAGAGAGAGAGGCTTTAGGCAGTGATGTGGTGGAGGCAGACCCCATACACAGTTTCAAGTGGAGGTATGATAGAGCCCAGTAGGCTCAGGAACCTGTAAACAAATCTGTACACCAGTTGATTGACAGTTGAGAGGCGAGACCAAAGAGCCAGAGCTCAATCCCCGCAAGCACAACTAGGTGAGTACAACTATGTGAATATATCTAGGTGAGTACACTAAGCTGAACACATATAAGTGAGCACATCATGGTGAGCACTTCAAGCAGAGCACACCTAGCTGAGCATATCTGAGTATATCACGCTAAGCACATATTGCAGAACACATCAAGCTGAGTACATCAAGATGAGCACATATAGCAGACCATATATATATATCAGTGCACATTTAGCTGAGCACATCAAGCTGTGCACATATAACAGAGCACATCAAACTCAGCACATATACCATGTCACATCATTCTGAGCACATCTAACATAGCACATCAAGCTGAGCACATATAGCACAACACATCTAACATAGCACAACAAGCTGAGCACATATAGCACAACACATATAACATAACACATCAAGCTGAGCACATATAGCACAACACATCTAACATAGCACAACAAGCTGAGCACATATAGCACAACACATATAACATAACACATCAAGCTGAGCACATATAGCACAACACATCTAACATAGCACAACAAGCTGAGCACATATAGCACAACACATCTAACATAGCACATCAAGCTGAGCACATATAGCACAACACATATAACATAGCACATCAAGCTGAGCACTTACAGCACAACACATCTAACATAGCACAACAAGCTGAGCACATATAGCATAACACATATAACAGAGCTCATTGTTGTAAGTAAACACATCGATGAAGAGTATAATATATACTTAGTTACATAATTATATGATAATGCACATAATATACATGTTAAATGTTTCATCTAAGTCGTAAAAGTTATAGTTAATACTATGTTCTATATATAATTCTACTATAATATACTATATAGTTAATACTCTGCGAAATATATATGTTTATATAATTTACTAGAATATATTGTATATATAATTCTGACATTAACATATATATATACAGTATTGTAATATAATTTTTTTCTGCATTTCATGATAATATTTAATAACAGGAAATTAATATCTACTTTAAAATATATACCTTGTGAATCGCTGATGATTTGTCGTCTTCAGTTTACATTTCTTCTTAGTTTGACACAAATTAATTGCATATTATTTTATTTGTATTTACTTTCAACAAACTTATGATAGCTGAGGTCCTCTGGTGGGGGGGGGGGGGGGGAGTGTTAGGGGGTACCGAACCTGTCCGTGTGTGTGTGTGTGTGTGTATGTATATCTACTATCTGTTCCTTCAGGATCGAGTTATTAGCTCTAGGGCCCCGCCTTTCCAATAGGTTATATTGGAAAGGCGCCCAATACATTAGGTTGTATAATGCATTGAGTTTCGGCCTATTTTTCCCTAATTTAACGCAGTTTCCCCAACATGTTTTGACCAGTACAGGGCAACACTGACTCGTTGTTCAATGAACATAATAATAATAAAAGTTCTAGAACAGTATTGGGAAGATCACCAAAAACTTGGTTTCCAGTTACGAAGCTGTTATCTGTTCCTACACCGCCCAATCAAATTAGTAAATCAATGGACTGTTAGCAGCTAACAGGCCGCTGATTAGCTATGGCGATACGCTGCACATAACAGCTGCCAACGTACTAAAATATGATTTTATTGGAACTACTGTGACACCGATATTCACCTACTCGAGATTATTTTGCCCTGCAGCTTGACAAACACCCCAGAGAAAAACGTTGAAAACATAATTCTATTTACCTGGCCAAATAGCAGCGGAAAGGTATTAACGGACGTACCTCAACAAGTGTAGAGGTGCCCAGGAGTGGGCGTCTTGAGACACTGGTAGTTTTCCCCCAAGATGGCGAAAAAAATGGCGTCGCCTGCGGGTAGGGACTGGGCCGTCTTGCTCTCCCATTTCTTCATTTTGCCAGTATTAGTAACTTCTTAAGGACAAGAGGGAGTCCGTGACGCTGTAGTTGAAGATAATGACGCCGTGTATACAAATATCCAGCTGGAATAACATCCAGGACGTAAGATTGAGGCGAGACAAGGGAGCTGCTGCCTGAGGAAGCCTGAGGCAGGTGTCCGGGGCGAGGCTCTCCCCGGGGGAGGGCGCTCCTCTCCCCCCCCCCGGTGTCGCCACCAATTTAATTTACATCACTTACTTAAGGCTTTAATTACGCGGTCGTGTTCCCATTTATAATTTTAGTGTGTTATTTGGGCAACATTCTTGTTGTTGGTATTAACGTTGCGTCTCTACAGAATCTCATTTGGGCGTAGTTTAATATAACATTTTTTTTTTTAGTAGCCTAATGCACCACTGTGGCAACATTCATTTATGCGGGAATGAATATTAATAAAATAATATAATCTTATTCAAAGAATAATTTATATGTGATTTAATGCGCAAAATACCAAGATATGATCTTGGTGATAATCAGTTATGCTTTTTTTTATTAATACATGAGGTACATCTGCATTTGTGCAGCTACCCTAGACTATATGAAGTGGAGTACTGCAATAATGACTGAAATTAATTTTGGTGAGAAACTGCAAATCTAATTCACCTGCATTTATCTCTTATATTTTGGGACTTAGTTATCGAAAACCCCGTCCAATATGGCAACTGCCGTCAGCCTCGCAGTTCTCATACGAGTGCTCTGTGGATTACATTTTATTAAAACTATAAATTACTGATTTTAATTGAATTGGGTATTTGAACAATGAATACATTTTCCACGGCGTGTGCGCGAAATTACATACATACTGGCAATATATGATTTAGTGGAACACTTTATTAAAAGATTTCCACATTCGAAAGTCCTGAAGAAAACAAAAATGACCATAAAAGCAAAAACTATGTAAAATGACATTCTATATAGTTTTTTAACATTTTAAGAGTGACAGGAAATTAAATTTGTGCAAATGGAAATATAATCATATATAATGATAGATCTTTGACAAGCTTCAGGCTTCCTGACCCCGTGGGAGCTACTACAAATGTTGGCTTCAATAATAATAATAATAATGAAATATGATTAACAACAACAACAATGGGATGTCAGAAGAGATATGTGAAGCAAATAGAGCAGCATGGAAACAAAGCGGCAGATGACAAACAATAATAACAATGAACAAAAGAGCTGAGAGCATGAACAAAAAACAAGAGATGACAATACAGTTCAAGAACATGGAAGACTAAGGTAGCATTAAGAAACACAGAAGATAAAATAGCATTAATGAATATAGATCATAATCACATATTAATAAAGATAATAAGCAACTCAAGAGGTTTTTCGGGATAAGAGAAAGTGGAGATAAGAGATATACAAAAAACATATCTTAGGACCTGGAGATAGAAATAATAAATGGCAAAAGGCAAGGTGGAAGAAATTAATCAAAGAAATACGGGACATTAAACATATAAATAATGTTTTGCCTAACCAGAAACATACGAACCCAAGCAACCCACTTAACCTATCATCCGAGGAACCGTTTAATGAAAGGTAAATAGTGAAGTACAAAGACTGCATTTCTGATACTCAAGCGTCAGTGTTGAAGTGGTTGCCCATGGTGGTGCCACGATGTTTCTCCGGTGAAGAAAGAAACGAAGAATTACAGCCTCAAAGAGAAGTGTTGGGGTTAACGTGCAGTGACATTTCCCTTGACAGTGTCAAATGGTCGCCTATGACAGGGCCATTGTCATTTTCCATAATTGAAAACAGTCGCCGACAGGAAAGGTAGGATTGAGTTTTTCTTGCAGGAATATTTAATTAGTGGTGGTAGCCTAAGCTCTAGTGGGTTCACATATTATTATACAGTGAATACACAGCCTTTACACCGGCGCCAAAGTATTGTAGGAGTATATTTGGACCAGACGTGGGTACAAAGGTAGAGAAAGAAGGCAATGTTTTTAACGTAGGGATAGTTGCGTGGCAAGAAGAATCAACAATTAATCCTTGAGTCAGGAAACGCACTATTTAGAACATTGCTCTGAAGTAGCCTAATTTTGCAGTTGCAGTAGGATCCTATAAAATTGCGCTTAAAATTATTAAGATTTTTGTGAAGCTATTTAAACTGATTGTATTTTGCCATTTTAACTGAATAGTAATTGTTTTTCATATTAACAATTATTTTCCTTATTCTTCTTTGACTTTGATATGTAATTGATTGACATCGAGATGATTTACAAACTACATACTCACTGTGGAAACCTTGTAGGAAAAGGCTATTAACATTTTTGAGTCTAGTCTGGAGCACTGGGTTCTCTCTTCAAGTGGGCGCGTTACAAAGGACAATAAACTGGTTTCAGAAGACTAAACTGAGACTCCTAGTTCAGTGCTACCGGTTCACTCCAGGGCACATAGCAAGCTGCTGGCCCCGTCAGTGTTTAAGTGTATTTTTAAAGGATTATCAATAGGTGAAGTAACAGGTACCAAAGATTGTGTGTGATGGTGCTCGACTGGAAAATACAAGAGGTGGCTCGGCAGGTCGTGAGACGAGCGTTGCGAAAATCTCCATTTGCATTGCTGCTCTCAGTACCAGCGATGATTTGGTGGCCTCCGTGTATGTAATAATGATTTCCTTGGAACTGTTGCAAGGGAAACATGGCAGGTGTTACCGGGCTCTTAAACCCCGCAAGTCTTATTGGAAATGGTTATTTATATTTCTTTGTCTCTCCGCTGGTCTGGCCCTAGAAGACACGTTTATAAGTTCGGGGCAGCAAAGAACCAGAGGCAGCAGCAGCAGTGTAGCCCTGCAGCAGCAGCCGGAGCAGCAGCAGCAGCAGCGTGTGGTCTTGTGTGGTAGGGGTGATAACCATAATGTTGGTGTGCTTGGAGAAAATGTGCCAGGGTAAATAGTGGTTGGTTATAACTCCTTGTTACGAGAGGTGCGGGAGGATGATGGGGCCGCGTGATGGGACTAGGCTCCTGGCGCCCTCTCTCCTCAACCCGTTACTGCTGCTTAACTCCACGCCCATACGCCTTCACAACGCTATTCACTTAACTTTAAGCTAACATAACTTATGGTATTGTAATCCGCGTGTGTGTTCACTCACCTATTTGTGCCTGCAGGATCGAGCTTTAGCTCATGGACCCCGCTTTTCTAGCCACTGGTTGTCTAAGCAATGAGTAATGACTCTTGACCTATCTATTTCCCTTTCATACCTGCTTTTAAAGTTATTAATGGAGTTTGCCTCTACAACCTGCTCCTTCAGGTGTGTGTGTGTGTGTCTGTACTCACTTAGTGCAGCTTTCTGGGTCGAGAATCTGCTCTTAAGCCCCGCCTTTCGACCATCATTAGTTCAATATAGTGACTCTTTATTCTGTTTAAGTGTTACATCTCCAGTTATGTCCACTTTTAAATCTTAGTCTTGGTCAGAAGTTCGAAGTTGCCTTCCCTTCATCCTGTACTGTATTTGAGGTTTTCTTTCCCCCAACTTCTATCCTAATAATCTTGCAGTGGGATTCCAGACCACGAGGAACAATATGGGCCTTAGGACCGACCCCTGAGGTACTCCACTCGTTACCTCTCTCTATCCTAGATAAGGTCATTTACAAGCCCTCACCAATAAAAAAAGACACTTTGTTAACGTTTGCAAGTGCCCAGCCAACGTCAGCGGACGACGTCGTGACGCCGATATCCTAGTGCCCGCAACACCGGCAGTCTGTGGCAGTGTAAGTCTTTGTATTCCGGAACAGGGCTTCTCTCCGGTGTGGGGCCCGAGCTATATTTAGAGAGGGTTGAGGCTCTGGGGTTTAACAGCGAGGAATAATGGCTTAGAGTATCTGAACCTTGAAGAGCAATCCATCACGTCACTACGTAAGTGGATGAGAACCTGTAAACGGTAAATCGTGGTGTGCTGGGGGTGGCAGGCTGGGTGGTGTGCTGGGGGTGGCAGGCTGGGTGGTGTGCTGGGGGTGGCAGGCTGGGTGGTGTGCTGGGGGTGGCAGGCTGGGTGGTGTGCTGGGGGTGGCAGGCTGGGTGGTGTGCTGGGGGAGGCAGGCTGGGTGGTGTGCTGGGGGTGGCAGGCTGGGTGGTGTGCTGGGGGTGGCAGGCTGGGTGGTGTGCTGGGGAAGGCAGGCTGGGTGGTGTGCTGGGGGTGGCAGGCTGGGTGGTGTGCTGGGGGTGGCAGGCTGGGTGGTGTGCTGGGGGTGGCAGGCTGGGTGGTGTGGTGGGGGTGGCAGGCTGGGTGGTGTGGTGGGGGTGGCAGGCTGGGTGGTGTGGTGGGGGTGGCAGGCTGGGTGGTGTGGTGGGGGTGGCAGGCTGGGTGGTGTGCTGGAGGGAGGCAGGCTGGGTGGTGTGGTGGGGGTGGCAGGCTGGGTGGTGTGCTGGGGGAGGCAGGCTGGGTGGTGTGCTGGGGGTGGCAGGCTGGGTGGTGTGCTGGGGGTGGCAGGCTGGGTGGTGTGCTGGGGGTGGCAGGCTGGGTGGTGTGCTGGGGGTGGCAGGCTGGGTGGTGTGGTGGGGGTGGCAGGCTGGGTGGTGTGGTGGGGGTGGCAGGCTGGGTGGTGTGCTGGGGGTGGCAGGCTGGGTGGTGTGGTGGGGGTGGCAGGCTGGGTGGTGTGGTGGGGGTGGCAGGCTGGGTGGTGTGGTGGGGGTGGCAGGCTGGGTGGTGTGGTGGGGGTGGCAGGCTGGGTGGTGTGGTGGGGGTGGCAGGCTGGGTGGTGTGGTGGGGGTGGCAGGCTGGGTGGTGTGCTGGGGGTGGCAGGCTGGGTGGTGTGCTGGGGGTGGCAGGCTGGGTGGTGTGCTGGGGGTGGCAGGCTGGGTGGTGTGCTGGGGGTGGCAGGCTGGGTGGTGTGCTGGGGGGAGGCAGTAAGGCATCTCCTCACCCCAGCACCCCAGCAGCATCTCAGCATCTTCCCCGGCGTCCCAAAAATACACACGTCCGATTAAGTCGACACTTTTTGTGCGTATAATTCCAGTCCCAAAATCTGATTTAAGAAGTGTTCGTTTTCACAGAGATTTCTCGAAGTGAGAGAAGATCTCAGTATTTTTCTGACGAGAGGTGGCCGCGTGGGAACGGTCGGCTGGGGAAGCGGGGATTTCAGCGAGGGTAAGACTCAGTCCCTCGCCCGGCCTACCTCGCCTGGCTCAGCTCGCCTCGCCTCGTCTTGGCCAACCTCTGTTAGTCTCTTACAACCTCTGTTAGTCTCTCACTACCTCTGTTAGTCTCTCACTACCTCTGTTAGTCTCTCACAACCTCTGTTAGTCTCTCACAACCTCTGTTAGTCTCTCACTACCTCTGTTAGTCTCTCACAACCTCTGTTAGTCTCTCACAACCTCTGTTAGTCTCTTACAACCTCTGTTAGTCTCTCACTACCTCTGTTAGTCTCTCACTACCTCTGTTAGTCTCTCACAACCTCTGTTAGTCTCTCACAACCTCTGTTAGTCTCTCACTACCTCTGTTAGTCTCTCACAACCTCTGTTAGTCTCTCACAACCTCTGTTAGTCTCTTACAACCTCTGTTAGTCTCTCACAACCTCTGTTAGTCTCTCACAACGTATGTTAGTCTCTCACAACCTTTGTTAGTCTTTCACAACCTTTGTTAGTCTCTCACAACCTGTTAGTCTCTCACAACCTCTGTTAGTCTCTTACAACCTCTGTTAGTCTCTCACAATCTCTGTTAGTCTCTCACAACCTCTGTTAGTCTCTCACAACCTCTGTTAGTCTCTCACAACCTCGCCTCGTCCAGCCTACTCCCAAGAGGTGACCCGGGTGTAGGTCAGGTCAGGGGTGTAAATTACCAGTGTGTGTGGGTGTACTCATCTAGTTGTGCTTGCTGGGGTTGAACTCTGGCTCTTTCGGCCCGCCTCTCAACTGTCAATCAATCAACTTTTTTTTACACACACACACACACACACACACACACACACACACACACACACACACACACACACACACACACACACAGCACAGCACAGCACACACGCCGCTCCTCCCGCCACAGGGGCGGCGGGAGGGGCGGCATACACCCTGCTGCATGTACTAATAAATGTTTACTCTCAGGTAAATTTAGCCCTCCCCCTCCTCCCCCCCTACCTTTCTTCCCCACTCTGCCCCTCACCATTCTTCCCTTCCCCCTCCCCCCACTTACATCCTCCTCCATCCTCTCCCCTAACTTCCTCATTTCTCGATAACTACCATAATACCCCTCCTTCCCCACCACCCCTTCCCCATCACCCGACACCTCCCCTTCCCCACCACCTACTAACTACAACAAGACGCTGTCAAGCAGTTCAAGACACTTGAGGCTCACCTTAAACTGTTGCCGGGGTGAAGATCTTCCCCTGGCCAGCATCCACTCGAGATGCTCCTCTCCTCTCTCTCTCATCATCACAAAACGCTAATTGGACGTTTCAACTTTTGGAGTGAAACACTCCAAAAAAGTTTCCTCAAGATGTTTAAACAAAAGTGAAATCAACCAACTCGCCAACTTATAGTTCAGTGGAGAGGTTATGGCCCGCTGTGCTTGTGTCGCTGGGGAGATCTGTATCGTCTTATAAGTATCTCATAACTGGCCAGGAATTTTTATATCAATGGAAATAACTACGTCATGAAATAACTACGGGGGCCTCGTAACCTGGTGGATAGCGCGCAGGACTCGTAATTCTGTGGCGCGGGTTCGATTCCCGCACCCGGCAGAAACAAATGGGCAAAGTTTCTTTCACCCTGAATGCCTCTGTTACCTAGCAGTAAATAGGTACCTGGGAGTTAGTCAGCTGTCACGGGCTGCTTCCTGGGGGTGGAGGCCTGGTCGAGGACCGGGCCGCGGGGACACTAAAGCCCCGAAATCATCTCAAGATAACCTCAAGATAAGATGGCGATAAATATGTCTTAAGATGCCACAGAGTCCGTCTTAACGCTACTCAGCTTTCTCTGAGCCGTACATACGTCCTTACCTCTTAATCTTCTTAATGATACGTGCAGTTTGACACTTGTTCTTACCTTGGAAGTCTTATACTATGATCTGGACTATTGACCTCCTCCTGTCAACTATTATATCCCGCTCACAATGGCTTTATACTCTAATACATCTACTAATTTTCCATTTTTTTCCTGTCTTTCTTCCTCTAAATATTTCCTTTATTCAATTGTATATTCGTGGACACTATAATAATTTCGACGAATTAAAGTTAGTAATTAAGGCATATGGTTCATTATGTGCCTGTCATCAAGAAACTCGGGTGAATACATGTCAATGTCACTTTGGTAATTATACTTTTTTAGAGTCATATATTAATTAGATTATGACTATAAAAACATATTACAGCTTCCGAGGATATCTCATTCAGTCCTTTACAGTTTCCAACCAAGCTATTGCCCGCATATTTCTCTATAAATGGTTTACGTTCTGTTCGAGACACACACACACACTATATATGAAGCAATCATCTCACAAATTCCCAAGGCTGTATTTTAGACTACTTTCCCTTAACTCCCGCCCTAGTAAACAGCAGTACCGGTGAACGAGCTCATAATGTCTCCCGAACCCGAACACCCACATGTGTCCTCTCCCTGTGCTCTGTTTAGAGCTGTTTAGAGCACCCTGTGCTCCCTGTAATTCCCTTTCGTGATATTACTGTCCGCTGTCAATCAATTTACAGCCGAAACTCTCTTTTCCTATAAATCCTCACCAGGACAAGCGCAAACATCACTTGTCTACAGACAAACATTTATTACATGAAAATACACAGAATTAATATTTATAATATTACAGTTCATAGGGTTTTCCAATTCAGCAACCACTTACATATATCAGTTCTTCACCAAATAAACCACACTAGGCTGCTGCTCAATTTCCGCCCTCAGTCTTTTGCCTTCTCACTGCTCGTGGCTGGGTAACTTGCTTATAAAATATCCCCAACAAGAAAAATAATCACTTTCTCACCTTACATTGCGTCACTCACGCCAGGTGCATTCAAGAACTTCCTGAAACATATCATGGTGTCCATACAATTCTCTGTTCTGCGTCCTGAGGCTCACCAGTACCTAATACTCCAGCAGTCTCTTCAATATTTGCTGCTACTTGAAGTTCCACTCAGTGCGTGTGAAGCTCCTTGACACGTTCCATAAAAAAAACGTGTAGCACCACTGCACTCGAAGTTTCACTCTACCACTGAAGTTCCACTCTATACTTGAAGTTCTACTCCACATTTGAAGTGCCACTCCACATAATCTTCACCAAACAGAAGAGAGGCTGGGGAGCCGGTCGGCCGAGCGGACAGCACACTGGACTTGTGATCCTGTGGTCCCGGGTTCGATCCCGGGCGCCGGCGAGAAACAATGGGCAGAGTTTCTTTCACCCTATGCCCCTGTTACCTAGCAGTAAAATAGGTACCTGGGTGTTAGTCAGCTGTCACGGGCTGCTTCCTGGGGGTGGAGGCCTGGTCGAGGACCGGGCCGCGGGGACACTAAAAAGCCCCGAAATCATCTCAAGATAACCGAAACATGAAGCTCCTCCACGAAATTCTCCCCACACCAACCGCAGAAATGGTGAAGCGACGACACTTGCCCACTGGCGCTCCAAAATTATGCTACTCTTGGTCGTCCACCAAATTTTATTTATTTATTTTATTTATTTATATACAAGAAGGTACATTGGGTTTGTGAGAATACATAGCATGGTATTTACAATCTTGTAAAGCCACTAGTACGCACAGCGTTCCGGGCAGGAATCCTCTTAGACTGTCTCTAACTGCTTCTCACAGTCCTGACTTGAGTACACGAAGTCGCCTGGCAGGCTTCACACAGAATCATCTGCTTAATTTCATCCACGCAAAGGATATCTCACAGTAGGGGTCCACACAGGACACGACCACCATATATAGGCTTCAGGGCGCCCCTAATATCGTTCACGATCACAGAGAAATGACGTACGCCGTCCTCGGCGGCTTCCTCACCAGTTGTACACTGTAGCCTTCACTCAAACACTTTACCGAGAACTATAATCTTCTTTTTCGCCGACGTACGTCTATCCTTGACGGCTTTCGTAACTTTAGTGACGCAGTACGACCTCCGTCTGCGTTACGACACGGATGAAAATGTCAACATCTTATCTCAACTAGCTTCTATAAGATGCTCGCCCTCTGCTTGTCTCTATTCAATCATCTGTAGTGGCAGCGACAGATGGCACCAGTGGCGGCAGCAACAGATGGCATCAGTGGTGGCAGCAACAGATGGCATCAGTGGCGGCAGCAACAGATGGCATCAGTGGTGGCAGCAACAGATGGCATCAGTGGCGGCGGCAACAGATGGCATCAGTGGCGGCGGCAACAGATGGCATCAGTGGCGGCGGCAACAGATGGCATCAGTGGCGGCAGCAACAGATGGCATCAGTGGCGGCAGCAACAGATGGCATCAGTGGCGGCAGCAACAGATGGCACCAGTGGCGGCAGGAGCCTACGACATCCGTGCTGACTAAGGCATCAGTAGTCACGTGATCACGGACAACGTCAATATCGCTCCATAATTTAAGGTGTATGAAGGTCAGCAGCTTCTGGGCCAGGAGGAGGAGCTACGGGTGGGTGGGTGGGGCACGGACACCCCTCAGCCCCGCCCACTAGCCCTGCCGCCCATATAGCCCCGCCCACTAGCACTGCCGCCCATACAAAGCTGCAGGTCAGAGGACAGAGGCTGGTGCTGCAGGTCAGAGGACAGAGGCTGGTGCTGCTGGTCAGAGGCTGGAGCTGCAGGTGCTGCAGCACCAGTCACACACCTGCCCACCTGTCATCCACGTGATCTGCTCATCAACCTAACACTCAAGCGCCACATAGCGTGAGTCCTGTAAGTGTGTCTGCCTGCTTGTTGATACGTGCATGATCTACATAGATGTGGTCATTGTAGAGAAAACCAGCAGGACTCCTATGGGGCGGATTCTATGAGATAACGGTGTTTCACCCTCACCTCATCCTTAGGTATATATCATGCAGCAAGAATCTTGGTAATCCTCCCAAAAGGAATCCACGGGGAAATAGCAGTTCGGTTATATAGACGACAGACGCAACTGGGTAATTAGTGAACCCTGAAAGTGGGAATGCATCTTCTGCCAACCACAGAAAAGACATTACTTCAATATTTCCTGGAATGTGAAGTAACCAACGACCTTAGAAGAGTTTTAAGAGTCCCTGAGTCTTGCGGTAACCACCCTGAAGCCATCAACACTGCCACTCTTTTGGTCAGAAAAGGTGTCCAGCAGCTGGAGACCCTCATAAATGCTGTCAAGTAGTGTCCTCCCCCGCGATAGCACCCACAAAGGACTGACAGTATAAATGCGCACTCAGCACGCAGTATATCCTTCCATGACTAAAGATCATATTCACGTTGATCAAACCACACACTATAAAGTGAAGGGACGACGACGTTTCGATCCATTCTGGACCATTCTCATGTCGATTGTGAGAATCGACTTGAGAATGCAGGTCCACAGTCGATTTGAGAATGGTCCAGGACGGACCAAAACGTCGTCGTCCCTTCACTTTCTAGTGTGTGGTTTGGTACAAAATATTTCGGCCACGTTATTGACTCCTCATCATATTCACTCCAAAAAATCTACCACTTACGGGCTATTAATGCCCGTGCCACGTTTTGGGCGGCTTAATCTTCATTAATCAATCAATCTTTGTAATCCTCTGCAGTATAGTATCTTCTGGCTACCAAGTTTGACAGGCTTAATATGCCGAAAGGAATCCTATGGAAAATAGCAGTTCAATTACATAGACTATGTCTAGGGACATCACTCTAACAAAAGAAATGTTAATAAAAATACCTGAATATTGGACAAAACCCAAGATGTAAGAAGATTACAGACTCTTGATCCCTAAGGAATTCGAACCCGGTCAGCCAGGGACTCCATGCCCCCCAGCAGTCCAGTGGTGTAACCACTCAGCCAGCAACTGTTGTAAGTATTGGGAGGAGGTTAGACGGAGGTTAGACGTACATGCACCCAACATCCGACGGCACTCGTAGCATAATTGAATCTTTCAGGGGTCAAGAGTGTTCGAATCTTTATATTAGTTTGGGGACCATTCAAGCTTTACACACACACTTGATGCTCATGCATCCCCCAGCATGTTGAAGTGATTTGATGAAATAGCTATGCCCAATGATGCCACGAGTGCCGTTGGGTACATGTAGGTCTAATGACCTCCCAATGCCTTTGACACCACTGGCTGAGTGGTTGTAGCACTGAACTGCTGGGGGCATGGAGAACCTTGCTGATTGAGTTCGAATCCTTTAGGGGTCAAGATATATATATATATATATATATATATATATATATATATATATATATATATATATATATATATATATATATATATATATATATATTATGGAGAAGTGATTTAAGTGGGCAGTTTAGTAAGTTAAGTGGGAGAGTGTGAGGCGGTGTGCGAGGACCGGGCCAGCGTCGCTGGGAATTGATTGTTGCATCGCCTGTGGGTGGCCCCTGGGAGCCCGTGCTGCTGGTGGCGCCTGGCATCTCCTTCACGCCCGGCCCCCACTACCCTCTCCTGGCACACACTCGCCCCTCCACACATCTACTACCTCTTGATGGCTCGTATAATGAGCGTGACACGCCGAGACACGCCGCAAGGGCCGTAACACTTGTCCCACGATGAAAAGACACGCATATCCCGAGCCCCCTTCGTGAAAACGGGCCACGGGAGTGTTGCGATTTCCACCGTTCGAGGTCTGTATTTTCGTGAAATGGTGCCTGGCATCGCGTTGAGAGCGGCCGCTGTTGGAGGCTGGCTGGCCGCATCTGCCTCAGTGTGGATGGCAGCCCCGTACAAGGCAGGCCTCTCGCTCCCCTAGTGCTCTAGTGACCTAGTTCTTACTCCTAGATGGTCGTATCTAGTCCCCTGTAGGTCATCTCCACTCACCCACCAGCAATGTTGGCTATGGATAGTCCTCACATCTAGGTAGGGTTCCCGCGACGCCCACGCTAGCCTAGTTTGTTTCTGGATGTCTAGTGTGTAGCGGCAATGTAGAGTTACAGCATGTAACCCGCACCTGAGCTTGGCAGGAAGGTCACACCTCTCAGTAGACCCAGTCACCTGCCAGGTCAGGTCAGGTTAACGTGAGAAGTTTCCCTCACACCCCCTCCCAACCTCCTCCACCACCCCTCACACCTCACCCCTCACACCTCATCCTCACCCCTCACCTTCCGTGGTGGTGCTCGCTTAACTCAAGACAAATATCACAAACCTAAACAAGATATTGTATCTCTCGAAGCTGCCCATTTAGCGCTTGTACCAGCCATTTATATATATATATATATATATATATATATATATATATATATATATATATATATATATATATATATATATATATTCAATAATAATAAAAAAGAATCACCTGGAATTAAAAGGAAGACGTTCATTTGAGCGGTCAGAAGTACAGTGCCGCGGGCCGTCTCCCTGTTTAATGAATTTCATTACGGTGACTGTTGGACGCTGGAGACTGTGAGCATGGTGAGGCCACCACCTGGTGCTGCTCCTGTTGGTGCTGCTCCTGTTGGTGCTGCTCCTGTTGGTGCTGCTCCTGTTGGTGCTGCTCCTGTTGGTGCTGCTCCTGTTGGCGCTGCTCCTGTTGGCGCTGCTCCTGTTGGTGCTGCTCCTGTTGGTGCTGCTCCTGTTGGTGCTGCTCCTGTTGGTGCTGCTCCTGTTGGTGCTGCTCCTGTTGGTGCTGCTCCTGTTGGTACTGCTCCTGTTGGTGCTGCTCCTGTTGGTGCTGCTCCTGTTGGCGCTGCTCCTGTTGGTGCTGCTCCTGTTGGTACTGCTCCTGTTGGTGCTGCTCCTGTTGGTGCTGCTCCTGTTGGCGCTGCTCCTGTTGGCGCTGCTCCTGTTGGTGCTGCTCCTGTTGGTGCTGCTCCTGTTGGTGCTGCTCCTGTTGGTGCTGCTCCTGTTGGTGCTGCTCCTGTTGGTGCTGCCCAACACACGTCTCTCGCATCCCAGGCAGCTTTAAACGACGCTGATGGTGATGCCACACAACCACCATCGTCACCACAACCACCATCGTCACCACAACCACCATCGTCACCATACAACCACCATCGTCACCACACAACCACCCTTCTCCATCTTCCCTTCAACCGCCCCTATCTTGACCCGTCTCCACCTACAACACCAGTTCCACCTACTCCTCCACCTCTCTCTCTCTCTCTCTCTCTCTCTCTCTCTCTCTCTCTCTCTCTCTCTCTCTCTCTCTCTCTCTCTCTCTCTCTCTCTCTCTCTTCACCTATCCCTTCACTTTCATCCTTTGATCCTCCCTCCTTCCCCCATCTCCATTTCTCTTCACCCCTTCCTCTCCTGCCCTTCTCTCCATTTCCATCTCTACGTTCACCTCCTCCAACGTCTTCATCACCCCTTACATAACCACACAGCAACCACCACACCACGACAACCACACCACGACAACCACACCACGACAACCACACCACGACAAAAAAATGTGTAGGGAGCAGGAGACCAGATACAAGGAACCATTTGGGAGATGAAATTCTTCAAGTATCAGAGAGAAAGAGACCTGGGGGTTGATATCACGTCAAACCTGTCGCCAGAAGCCCATATCAAGAGGATAACATCAGCGGCATACGCCAGGTTGGCCAACATAAGAACGGCCTTTAGAAACTTGTGTAAGGAATGATTCAGAACCTTGTATACCACATATGTCAGACCAATCCTGGAGAATGCAGCTCCAGCATGGCGTACATATCTCGTCAAGCATAAGACTAAATTGGAGAAGGTTCAGAGGTTTGCCACCAGACTAGTACCCGGGTTGAGGGGTATGATCTACGAGGAGAGACTACGGGAACTATACCTCACGTCGCTGGAAGACAGAAGAGTGAGGGGGGGGGGGGACATGTTCACCATATTTAAGATTATCAGAAGAACTGATATGGTAGATAAATTTGTTTAAAACAGTTTATTTAAAACAAGGGGCACACGCACTAGGGGACAGAGGTGGAAATTGAGTACGCAAATGAGCCATAGAGACATTAGAAAGAACTTTTTCAGTGTCAAGAGTAGTAGACAAATCGAATGCATTAGGCAGTGATGTGGTGGAGGCTGACTCCATACACAGTTTCAAGTGTAGATATGATAAAGCCCAGTAGGCTCAGGAACCTGTACATCAGTTGATTGACAGTTGAGAGGCGGGACCAAAGAGCCAGAGCTCAACCCCCGCAAGCACAACTAGGTGAGTACAGAACGAAATTAGTGTACGCACTCCAACCATTCCTTACACGTGCAAATGTGTTTCTGAATGTGGTCACACACACACACACACACACACACACACACACACACACACACACACACACACACACACACACACACACACACACACACACACACACACGTGCCGTGTACGGAGTGTGGAGGGGTGTCAACACGTCATACAACCACAGACGTACCACACACTCCCATACAACCACAGACGTACCACACACTCCCATACAACCACAGACGTACCACACACTCCCATACAACCACAGACGTACCACACACTCCCATACAACCACAGACGTACCACACACTCCCATACAACCACAGACGTACCACACACTCCCATACAACCACAGACGTACCACACACTCCCATACAACCACAGACGTACCACACACTCCCATACAACCACAGACGTACCACACAAACTGACTATAAATTGGGCCATTTTTTCATCATTTTTCTCCATCTCATCCTCCTGAAATGTTAGCACGTGTTGTGACCATCGGCTCGATAGTACCACTATGTACCTTGGAGCCTCACCCACGGAATGTGTATGGGGTGCAGTATAAAGAAAGAAATTGAAATTGAAGCCACTTTTTGTACTATTTGTTGAGAGTCCGGAAAAATCAAGTTTAAGTAGAACTTAAATATTCTTTGGCCTAGTATAGGATTTATGTGGCCTCATATAGGCTGTATCAGGCCTAGAACTGCTTGGAGAGGTTAGATTAGATATTATATTTATGTTGGTAATACCAAAATTCAATTCAGTAATACAAAAGTCAGCTTTCTATTGTCCATCACATCATGCTGGTGTTTTCCACCACATAGTTACTATAAGTGCTTTCGTGATGATGGGCTGTGTTTTTCGATTCAATAACTCGTTAGTTTCCTTTTTATAAATGACAAGTTATACAATGTGGAGAGTAGTGGAGTAACATCAGCAGTGGAGAGGATGCTGCTGATGTTAGTCTGTTTATGTGTTCCTCCTTAGTTAGGCTTGGTGTTATACCTTCGTGTGCCTAAGATCTACCTTTATGCAGGTATATCTTAATCATCAGTAATCATCAGTGATCAATAATACAGATCGCAATCTGTATTACTCAATACGCAATCTAAATTAAACCTAAACTAGACAAAAATCTGTCTCCTAAATATTTTAAGCATTATAATGATGGTAGGCTCAGTCTGAATACAGATAGAAAGGTCAGTATAATTAAACTTATCACTAGGAGCATGTTTAAATTTAGGCATCCATCAGTCATAGGAGACTATGGAGTTGTGCTCTGGTTGTCGGTCTGGAGTGGCCTCTCCAGGGCGCAAAGCCAAGGTAGGGTGATATGGAGGAGAAGCCGTTACCCAAGCAGCAAGTGCCCTCTCTCCATGGCGCCGAAAGTCTCCAATGGAAAGACAAACGCCAATACGATTGGTTCCAGCGCCGTCGCAGGAACTGTCAGAACCCATTATTCATTTGTAATCTCCTTACTCTTGAAATCCTTTAATAACTAAAACCCCCTTGAATTAATCCCCCAGAGACTAATTAACCTTCGTCGCCATCTCTCCGGGGAGACAAACACCAATATACATATCCACATAATATACATTACAAGTTATAACTGCGTACATAGAGAAGATGAGACGTCTCTTAGCAGGTGAGGAAGGGAGACTGAGGTGGCTTGACGTATGCGACACCCGAGGCGAAGCGCTGGTCCCAAGTTCAACTAAGTTTATTGAAATAATAAACTATATACCAAAAGGATTGAGTAGCTTATGTTATCTCTACTCTTCAGCGGTGGGCTCTATGGCGGTCGGCCTACACAGAGCTGCCCAGTAACTGTAAGTTAGCTGATTACAGAACAATCAAATTATAATATCCGAACCCCTTAGTCCTCCCTTCCCCCCCCCCCCGCTCCCCCCCCCCCCGTTCGTAATACCTCAGTACTTCTCACTGAATGATCGCTTGCTAGAGCTCTGTGTTCGTTATCGTGACAGGTGGAACAGTTTCTTGATTGATGTTCACGTTACATCTCATCTACTTAATGCTGCTTCAATGGGTTGTTTCAATGCTATTTCTCTGGTCTTGATTGGATGGGCTGCCAACGATTCACATCAATAGAGGAATTCACTCCAAATGGGGCGATTCGTTGTTCAGACAGCTGCCACAAGAGAGATGTCAACTACGCGAGGGGAAATTTGATATGAACGAACATTATGATATTCACGTAAAAGAACTTGACTCTAATGTCATGAATATTTGCCACTAGTGAACACGCACGCACGCACGCACGCACACACGCACACACGCACGCACGCACGCACACACACACGCACGCACGAGAAACGCCAAACCTGTTCTTCAAAATGATAGTACCTATAGCGACTTACAACAGAAGACAAATAGTATGAATTGCTGCTTCTAAAAACGTCAACGTTTTGTCCACAAATATTTTGCGAGCACACGATAACGGCGACACGCAGGACTGATCTTTCATAGGCCTACATTAGTACATACATGACTCTAAGAAAGGCCACTAACATAAACGAAACCCTTGTTATTAAAATATAAATTAATTTTCCTAGATCCTAGACCTCTTGGTTGGGAGCCAAACATACATTTATATTAAAAAATTTACCACCTCACCAGTAAATAAAAATATAAAGTCATAATCATACTACATCTATAAAATGTCGATACCAAGCAGCTGCTTCAAACCCAAAATGATGATAAGAAGAAAAATGACATTCATATACGCGAAATAAACCTACTGAAAGGAAAGAAGAACCAATAATAATAATTTATGACTTTTAGGCTACATAGGCTTTAGGCTTGGTGCTTTCTTTGATAATTACTTACTTACTTATACCTTTTTATTTCTTATAACTTTATTATTATTTATTATTACTTATAACTTTTAGGATTGTTTACATAAGCCTAGGAGATGTTAGGGTAAACTGTTGCAGTGACTGTTATACCAGGAACCCCAGCGGCAAGCAACACTAAATCGGTTTAAAGGAAAATCACTGAAATGAGAAAATAAAGCAAATTTTTCTTGCTATCGGCTCGAATGACGGTGAAGTTTTTTGCGAGGAAAGAAGCCAAAAATGAGTGAAGGATGAGGTTATGTGCGTGTGGTGAGGGTTTTACACCTGGTGTGATGAGGAGGAGGAGGAGAGTTGTGATGTGAGGGCGGACCAGTGTGGCGTTACCACCCTCCACTAGGACCCCCTCGGCCCCTGCTTGTGTCCGCTCCATGCTATACTAGACATATCGATCTCTCTCTCTCCGCCCTCCTCCTCCTCCTCCCAATTAACCCACCTCCAGACCCACCTTCCAGTCTCCTACCAGACCTGTCCACTCTTCAGCTCAGCCAGAGCTCAACCTCCGCAAGCACAATTAGGTGAGTACACATGCATAGGGGCTTCGCAGCTGAGTGGACAGTGCTCTGGGGGTCGTAATCCTAAGGGCCCGGGTTCGATCCCCGACAAAGGCACAAACAAATGGGCAGAGATTCTTTCACCCTGGTGAACCTGTTCATTTAGCAGTAAATGGGTACCTGGGAGTTAGACAACTGCTACGGGCTGCTTCCTGGGGATGTGTGTGTGTTATGAAGAAATATATGTAGTAGACATAATAGAGGAAAAATAAATTGGTTGGAAAGATGGGGTCCAAGAGCTAATAGCTCGATTCTGCAGATAAGTAACAAATAGTAAATACACACAAAACATTCAAGCGGCAGAACGATAAGTGGCATTGTATTTTAAAGAAAATTAATCTGATTGAAAACTTGAAGCACAAATTAAGACAAGATAAAAATAGTAAGAAATCAATTCCAGCACTGAGGTGACTCGAACCAACGACCAAGGGTGCTCCCAGGCGTGCACCTTACCCCTGTACCCTGACATGTCTGAGTTATACAACCTGGGATTCCACTCAATCCACAGGAAGTCTGGAGGTTTCTACTGAAGCCAGTCAAAGTTTTACATATAACCACCGTGCACTCTGGTGTAGGTAAAGTAGTTTATCAGTCGCATGCTCCAGATACACAGAGAAATAACACTAACTTTCTCCTTCCTCCCTCCCTACCTATCTTCCTCCTTCCCTCCCTTAATTGCTTCTTCCTCTCTACCTCTTTTCCTCCCTTACTCCATACCCCTTACCTTCTCGCACCCTTATCTACTCCCTACTTTACTCTTCTCTCTCTCTTACTCTTCTTTGCCTCCCTTCTCACTCGCTTCTTCCTGTTGAAGCTCCTGCCATAGGGAATGGTTACACTACTGTGAACGTTAGACCTTGGTGTTTGTGGTGTAAACGCTGTAGGGGTTAACCTTCTGCCTGCAACCCGCGTGTTGCTTCCGCATCGCTCAGGCAACCTTGCAATATCTCGCGGGTGTTGGGTGCCCAGAGATGATAAGGCGTCTGCATTTATTCTGCTCCAGAAAATATATTTTTTTAAGAACACGCTAAAAGGTTTTGTGCTGAGAACATCCCACTGACGTTTTCGGCTTTATGAAATACAGTCTAAAGTATTATATTATATATATATATATATATATATATATATATATATATATATATATATATATATATATATGCAAACAAGCCTGAATGGTCCCCAGGACTATATACAACTGAAAACTCACACCCCAGAAGTGACTCGAACCCATACTCCCACAACTGGTATGTACAGGGACGCCTTAATCCGCTTGACCATCACGACCGGACAAAAGGAAGTGATAGCCGAGGCTATATGAACCACTTCCCCGCCGGCACTCGGATGGTAATCTTGGGCATAGCATTTTATCAAATCACCTCATTCTTTGGGGCACACGTGAGGAACACAAATGCAAACAAGCCTGAATGGTCCCCAGGACTATATACAACTGAAAACTCACACCCCAGAAGTGACTCGAACCCATACTCCCACAACTGGTATGTACAGGGACGCCTTAATCCGCTTGACCATCACGACCGGACAAAAGGAAGTGATAGCCGAGGCTATATGAACCACTTCCCCGCCGGCACTCGGATGGTAATCTTGGGCATAGCATTTTATCAAATCACCTCATTCTTTGGGGCACACGTGAGGAACACAAATGCAAACAAGCCTGAATGGTCCCCAGGACTATATACAACTGAAAACTCACACCCCAGAAGTGACTCGAACCCATACTCCCACAACTGGTATGTACAGGGACGCCTTAATCCGCTTGACCATCACGACCGGACAAAAGGAAGTGATAGCCGAGGCTATATGAACCACTTCCCCGCCGGCACTCGGATGGTAATCTTGGGCATAGCATTTTATCAAATCACCTCATTCTTTGGGGCACACGTGAGGAACACAAATGCAAACAAGCCTGAATGGTCCCCAGGACTATATACAACTGAAAACTCACACCCCAGAAGTGACTCGAACCCATACTCCCACAACTGGTATGTACAGGGACGCCTTAATCCGCTTGACCATCACGACCGGACAAAAGGAAGTGATAGCCGAGGCTATATGAACCACTTCCCCGCCGGCACTCGGATGGTAATCTTGGGCATAGCATTTTATCAAATCACCTCATTCTTTGGGGCACACGTGAGGAACACAAATGCAAACAAGCCTGAATGGTCCCCAGGACTATATACAACTGAAAACTCACACCCCAGAAGTGACTCGAACCCATACTCCCACAACTGGTATGTACAGGGACGCCTTAATCCGCTTGACCATCACGACCGGACAAAAGGAAGTGATAGCCGAGGCTATATGAACCACTTCCCCGCCGGCACTCGGATGGTAATCTTGGGCATAGCATTTTATCAAATCACCTCATTCTTTGGGGCACACGTGAGGAACACAAATGCAAACAAGCCTGAATGGTCCCCAGGACTATATACAACTGAAAACTCACACCCCAGAAGTGACTCGAACCCATACTCCCACAACTGGTATGTACAGGGACGCCTTAATCCGCTTGACCATCACGACCGGACAAAAGGAAGTGATAGCCGAGGCTATATGAACCACTTCCCCGCCGGCACTCGGATGGTAATCTTGGGCATAGCATTTTATCAAATCACCTCATTCTTTGGGGCACACGTGAGGAACACAAATGCAAACAAGCCTGAATGGTTTGGTCCGGTCGTGATGGTCAAGCGGATTAAGGCGTCCCTGTACATACCAGTTGTGGGAGTATGGGTTCGAGTCACTTCTGGGGTGTGAGTTTTCAGTTGTATATAGTCCTGGGGACCATTCAGGCTTGTTTGCATTTGTGTTCCTCACGTGTGCCCCAAAGAATGAGGTGATTTGATAAAATGCTATGCCCAAGATTACCATCCGAGTGCCGGCGGGGAAGTGGTTCATATAGCCTCGGCTATCACTTCCTTTTGTCCGGTCGTGATGGTCAAGCGGATTAAGGCGTCCCTGTACATACCAGTTGTGGGAGTATGGGTTCGAGTCACTTCTGGGGTGTGAGTTTTCAGTTGTATATAGTCCTGGGGACCATTCAGGCTTGTTTGCATTTGTGTTCCTCACGTGTGCCCCAAAGAATGAGGTGATTTGATAAAATGCTATGCCCAAGATTACCATCCGAGTGCCGGCGGGGAAGTGGTTCATATAGCCTCGGCTATCACTTCCTTTTGTCCGGTCGTGATGGTCAAGCGGATTAAGGCGTCCCTGTACATACCAGTTGTGGGAGTATGGGTTCGAGTCACTTCTGGGGTGTGAGTTTTCAGTTGTATATAGTCCTGGGGACCATTCAGGCTTGTTTGCATTTGTGTTCCTCACGTGTGCCCCAAAGAATGAGGTGATTTGATAAAATGCTATGCCCAAGATTACCATCCGAGTGCCGGCGGGGAAGTGGTTCATATAGCCTCGGCTATCACTTCCTTTTGTCCGGTCGTGATGGTCAAGCGGATTAAGGCGTCCCTGTACATACCAGTTGTGGGAGTATGGGTTCGAGTCACTTCTGGGGTGTGAGTTTTCAGTTGTATATAGTCCTGGGGACCATTCAGGCTTGTTTGCATTTGTGTTCCTCACGTGTGCCCCAAAGAATGAGGTGATTTGATAAAATGCTATGCCCAAGATTACCATCCGAGTGCCGGCGGGGAAGTGGTTCATATAGCCTCGGCTATCACTTCCTTTTGTCCGGTCGTGATGGTCAAGCGGATTAAGGCGTCCCTGTACATACCAGTTGTGGGAGTATGGGTTCGAGTCACTTCTGGGGTGTGAGTTTTCAGTTGTATATAGTCCTGGGGACCATTCAGGCTTGTTTGCATTTGTGTTCCTCACGTGTGCCCCAAAGAATGAGGTGATTTGATAAAATGCTATGCCCAAGATTACCATCCGAGTGCCGGCGGGGAAGTGGTTCATATAGCCTCGGCTATCACTTCCTTTTGTCCGGTCGTGATGGTCAAGCGGATTAAGGCGTCCCTGTACATACCAGTTGTGGGAGTATGGGTTCGAGTCACTTCTGGGGTGTGAGTTTTCAGTTGTATATAGTCCTGGGGACCATTCAGGCTTGTTTGCATTTGTGTTCCTCACGTGTGCCCCAAAGAATGAGGTGATTTGATAAAATGCTATGCCCAAGATTACCATCCGAGTGCCGGCGGGGAAGTGGTTCATATAGCCTCGGCTATCACTTCCTTTTGTCCGGTCGTGATGGTCAAGCGGATTAAGGCGTCCCTGTACATACCAGTTGTGGGAGTATGGGTTCGAGTCACTTCTGGGGTGTGAGTTTTCAGTTATATATATATATATATATATATATATATATATATATATATATATATATATATATATATATATATATATACAACCTACAACCGTTCCATCCTGAGTACCTATTTGTATTACCGTGAACAGTCACATTATGTGAAAGGAAACGTTCTCAATCATTTCTGTCCCTCCCGGGAATCGAACCCTGGACTCCCCGACCGGGTGTCTCAGCGATCTTGAAACTTGGTTAAGTAATGGGTGATGGTCACTGTATGGGGGATTAGTTCAATTCATTCTAACTTGACGTAATGCTGGTAATACAATAATGGTTCAGTAATTATCTTGCGTTCGCCCTGGTCCTCAGCTTATCAAATACTGTGTGTGTGTGTGTGTACTCGCCTAGTTGTGCTTGCAGGGGTTGAGCTCTGGCTGTTTGGTCCCGCTTCTCAACTATAATCAACTGGTATACAGGTTCCTGAGCCTACTGGGCTCTATCATATCTAAATTTGAAACTGTGTATGGAGTCTGCCTCCACCACATCACTGCTTAATGCATTCCATCTGTTATGTGTGTGTGTGTACTCACCTATTTGTGTTTGCGGGGGTTGAACCTTTTGGATCTTTGTGTCACATAGTTGTGCTTGCAGGGGTTGAGCTCTGCTCTTTCGGTCCGCCTCTCAACTGTCAATCAATCGCCATATTTGTGTGTGTGTGTGTACTCACCTAGTTGTGCTTGCGAGGGTTGAACTCTGGCTCTTTGGTAGCCTAAGATCGCCAACCTTAGGCAAGTAATGGCAAGTCCATCATTTACTGTTAGGATAATGTTATATCAAATCAATGGTAAATAGTCTCAGCCCATAGTTCATATCTTGTACTCATACCCAGCCTCAGGCAAACAATTGAAGAGGGGATTAAGTTCAAGTATTATTTAAAAAATGTATATAAAAGTTTATAATAAAAAGTATATAATAAAAATAACTGGGAAAATATGGCAACATCTGTAGAACTCGATGACAGTCTGGCAACACCGCCGAACAAATATTACCTCACTCGCTGATATTAATCTTAACAAATACTACTACTGTAACTTGGTCATACAACATATCAATCAAAATGACAGCTCTTGATGTAGAGTAGCAAATTTTATTTTTTATACGAAAGTGTTTAACATGAGCGAGTGGACCCGCTTAATAAATATCATCTTATTAGGCTTTTACTCGACTGTATTCCCCAGCAAATAAAATATTACGTTAATCTCACTCATAGAGCAGTTGTCATAATCTCCTCTGAATTAACTCACAACTAATCTTGATTATACAGGTATGAATATATCAACAAATTTCCCCATATTACTGAACAGTAATCAGCTCGCTCCCAAAATACAAATTATTCCGTGTTCCTAAAACACTTTATGTCATCATTCTATCAGAAAGGGAATGGAGAGGGAATCTGATCTACCTTTATACACCGTAGAACGTCTACTTCAGTCTTAGCAGCTTGTTGAGGTTGGTAGATGGTTCACAAGGTCGTCTACTTGATTCCTGTAGCTGTCTTTCCTCTCTTCACCCACGACAGCGCCTCAGCTGGTCTCTTCGCTCTCCTCTGCGATGTAGCAGCTGGTGGCTGACCTTCCCTGAAGGTCACCACTGGTACTGCTTGTCTAGTAAACTGGAGAACGATGAGTGTCTCCCAGACTTCCGTCGATCTCCCACGTTGATCACTGGTCTCCTCCTCCCATGTAAAAGTGTCGTGACCCGAAAGTTGCTTCATCCAGGGCTGCTCCGCGTTCGAGTCACGTTGCCCAGGGCGGCTCCCAATTGCTTTCCAACATTATCCTTACACTGGGGCGACTCGCGGACCGACGCTCCATCTCCCAGTACCGCCTCTCGAGACACTTAAGCATTCACCGACATCACCGAGCCTCTTGTGACCACTTATTTCGGTCCAGCATCCAGAACTTCTTCCAGAAGTTGACCAATGATTCCTCCACAATGTTTCTTGAGTATTTGACTACAAACTTGAGTACTTGAGCTCCTTGTGGCTCAAACTTCGCTTGGCGGGAACAACACGAGACGCAACCTTTCAACTTGACAACTAGGGAGACAGTGAGCTGGCGGCTTTCCCGCCTTAGACCTAGGGGCGCTGACGTCACACTACGCCACGCCAGGGCGCTCTCTGATTGTTCAGATTGGACACACCCATATTTTACCAATCACAATCGCCACAACACCGGAAACTCAATGTCTTGACATCCGAAGTATTTTGGGGGGATTCTCGATCCTCCCTCAAAGTATTATCAAACGAAACTACTTATCTTCCGAGTCATGTACAAGGGAGGAGTATCCTTCCCTGGTTATTGCTTGGTTTGTAAGGCTCTCTTCATAGTCCGAGAACCCACATAGCCATCACAGCCAGGCTGATCTGGAAACTTCAGCAGAAACTTGTCCATTTTTTCTCTATTTGCTGGCAGGAGATTGAAGAGTCGTGGCCCTCTGATGTTTACAGTGAGTAAACATAATTTCCATGCCTAATCTGGGCCTTAAGCAAGAACATGTCACATAGTGAGAGTGAGAGGAGGCCACGGAGGCCTTGGGCTCCCCTGAGCTCATAAGTGAGGCCACAGGGATGAGGACCTCAGCTCCCCTGAGCTCATAAGTGAGGCCACAGGGACGTGAGTCTCAGCTCCCCTGAGCTCACTTTATGAAGGTCTCTTTATGTAAAGGATCTTGTTAGGCAGCGCTGAGCGAGGAAATTAATACAAGCCGTATACATAATGGAGCAGGTTGGTGTAGTGAGACTGCTGCTTGTTTAGGGCAGGGGACGGCGTATGAGGGAGGGGCAGGGGCTGGGTGTACGAAGGAGCGCCCCGTAGCTGTATGAGGGACGGGCGTGTGAGAGAGGGGCAAGTGGACCGACGTATGAGTAAGGAGTATGTACGAAAACTGTCACGAGACAGTTGTGTGAGTGTGAGAAACTGTATGCGTGAGGGTTGGGCAGGAGATGTGAGAATGAGGGAAGGGGCAGGGGTGTGCATGAGGGTGAGGCAGGGGTGTGCATGAGGGTGAGGCAGGGGCAGGGTGTGCATGACGGTGAGGCAGGGGCAGGGTGTGCATGAGGGTGAGGCAGGGGTGTGCATGAGGGTGAGGCAGGGGCAGGGTGTGCATGAGGGTGAGGTAGGGGCAGGGTGTGCATGAGGGTGAGGCAGGGGCAGGGTGTGTGTATGACGGTGAGGCAGAGGCAGGGTGTGCATGACGGTGAGGCAGGGGCAGGGTGTGCATGAGGGTGAGGCAGGGGCAGGGGTGTGCATGAGGGTGAGGCAGGGACAGGGTGTGCATGAGGGTGAGGCAGGGGCAGGGTGTGCATGAGGGTGAGGCAGGGGCAGGGTGTGCATGAGGGTGAGGCAGGAGAGGTGAGTATGAGGGGACAGGAGAGGTATGTATGAGGGTGGTACAAGAGAGGAAAGCGTGCCCCACCAATCATAACTGCCGTAAGGAGCTCCTTCGATTACTACCCCATTATTACAGTCTTGACAAACGACAGCATTTAGTAGGTAGTCGTCCAGCATCATTAATGCTTCTCATTAAAAAAAAAAGTTACCAACCAGGAGAGAGGAACACTACCAAACTAGCACTAAAAGAACCGTACACACTATGTGACGATTAAATAGAGCCGTGCATTATACGCGCTGTATGTGCGTGCAAGTCTTTATAATGGAGGACGAGACGAGCAAGTCTAAAGTAATCCCGGGAGGCTCAAGCCCTTATGAGAGATAAAGGCCTGAGTGGGTCCCAGTATTGTGAGGCCAGGGGGGTTGGCAGCCCTGATGGGGGACGATGGTGTTGGCAGCCCTGATGGGGGACGATGGTGTTGGCAGCCCTGATGACGACGGCGGTGGTAGCCCTGATGGTGTTGGCAACCCTGATGGTGACGATGGCGGTGGTAGCACTGATGCTGAAACGCTAAGCGTGTTAGTAGCATTACAAGAATGTAAGAACACCAATGTTATGTACTCTCATAAACCTATTGTGCCTTCTTGTAAATGAATAAATAAATAAATACAGTAAATAAATAAATAAATATATGGTAACAAGGGGGTTGGCAGCCGTGATGACAACAACAGTGGCGTCAGCTGTGATGGTGACGGCGCGGGTAAGACCGACAATTGCACATGAAGTGCGAGACAAGAGCAGGCGACAGGCACTGTTTCGTGTGCAGCGTCCCGGGGCTGCATGTTGTTGCAGAGAGGTAGACCAAACTACGCCCGGTCCTCCAGGCCGGGTACATTCTGGCCACTTGAAGGTACGCAGGAGCATTAGCTGGCCCCGCTTGGGCACTCAACCTAGCGGCAAGCAGCCCCTTTCTTCCCCGATTTGCGATATCTCTTCGTTGCGATATGATGAGGGAAATTCATTGTTTCACTTCAGATAACTACTCTAACCGGAGCTACTCCCTTAACTAATACTACCATCACCTCAAGCTGGCTCAGGTTGAGGTATTTGTGCGTTACCACACCCGCTGCCCCCTTGACAAATTAGTTGTACAGTACTAGCACATGACTGCCCAGGTCTTTATGTCTCCTCCACCCCCCTCCCCTGCTTCTCTGTATCTCCCCTACAATATTACTAGTAACACGATAATAGCTATAATTAAACATACAGAGAATTGAATTGTTCCCATGCGAATCTGTGGGTCGGCCTTCGGTTTTCTCTTAGCAAGGGAAGGAGAGGGGGGGGGGGCTTAATTAAATTTCCGCGTTTTATGGCCTAAATATGAATAACCGGAATTTTCTGTTAATCTTCCTCGAGATCAGTGAATAATGGCGTATTTTTCTATAAGAAAAAAACATTTGTTACCTAATTTTTTTGTTAAGAATATTTTGATAGGTGTAGCCGTTGGAGTGCCAAAAATCGTCGTGGGGGTCAGAATGTTACCCTGGCACGCTGTTCCCTCTTGAATTCTGGCGACTTCAACTAGCCTGTGTCCGTCCAGTACCCCAGACCATTCCCGTTGCAAAGTTGAGTAAAGCTAGCCACAAGTGCCTGGCCCAACCTTAGACAAAGACATTTTCTCATATAGATAAGACTACAGGTTCAACCTTGTCGACGAGCAGACGTCTGGGCACCTGCTCTGCCTGGGGGTTGCCGGAACACATGACGCGATTTTACCCTTTGGGTCTCGATACTGCCGTCAGGCATTCCTATTCAACGGTCCGGATTGTTACGAGGCATGCCATAATTATCAGCTGGGGTCACAAGTAAGTTGTGAGAAGTTTTCAATTTTCTGGCTGGTTCTTGGGGCACAGAAACGGTGTCCGGCGATTATTTTAAGAAAATAATACAGAATATGCAGTCATATTCAATAAAACACACACACACACATTATATATATATATATATATATATATATATATATATATATATATATATATATATATAATATAATATATATTTATTTATTTATTTATTTATTTATATATACAAGAAGATACATTGGGGGTTAACAGAGAACATAGAGTGTAAGTTGAAATTACATTCTTGTAAAGCCACTAGCATGCATAGCGTTTCGATAATAATTTTATGCAGAGGTTTCTTGATACATGAAAATGATTTAAACGGTTCCACAAGGATATAAAGTTTGAGGAACGCTAGGCTACCCAGTGTTGCCTGTGTGGGGCTGCTCCCTCACGGAGGGACTCCTGGGGCTCCCCAACCATCTACCTATCAGTGTGTTCATGCCACAAGGAGCGTTCGTGTCCGCCGACAGCCAACGTTAATTTAGCCATCAAGCTTTGCGTTTTACCCTACAAGGGAACAGCGGGCCACCTGCAGCACTACTGCCGTTGTGACCCCTAAATCAACAACAATTCAATTTTTTCAATTTCTTTCTTTATTATACACCCCATACCCATCCCGTGGGCGGTGGTGTAAAGGATTACAGAGGCACATAATCGGTTCAGGAACTGAACCCTCTAGTTCGTTTAGCTAAGCAACAACATATATGTATTATGCCCACCCTTGTCTAGAGGGTATGTGAAGCACTCAAGATTTCATTACCCATTTCGCGAAGATCTATTGTAATATGCGAAAGAATTTGAATTGGTGAGAGAAACATGAAAGAGAGAGTGATAGGCAGAAAGAGAGTAGGAGAAGGGTTGACAATAAAAATAAAAGAATAAAGAAAACTAAAGAAGGGGGCTATTAGCACATACAAGGCCGCTCTTATTTATGTCCATCCAAACTCATTCAAGGCTCACCATGAGATATGGACAGGAAACGCTCTCATCCTGCTAACAGGAGTCAGAAGGTGTCTACTGCACTCACCTGTATTAAACAAATATTTGTGTTTAACCTGCGCTTGAAACAATCCGGCGATTCCACGTTTATTATGTTACTCTGTAATTTGTTTTGTAAATCAACAACCCTGTTTCTAAACCAACATTTACCAAGGTCTTTTCTGACGGAACTTCTGAAAATAGTATCCAATGTTTTGTTATATTTTGTTACGAAGTGAAGAAAGAGAAGGAGAGAGATAAGTAAGAGAAGTGAAGGAGAGGGAGAGGATGAGGGAGAGTGGTTGATTGTGGTGTGGGCAGATGGAAGAGTGTCATAAGCATCGTGGAGAGCGGGGTGCAGGGTGATGATGTGTGGGATCATTGCGGTCACGCCTTGCTGCCAAACACCTCTTAACGAAATGACTACAAGGTGCAGAAAACAGCTTGAGCCGCAGACGACACTAGGGGACGGGGCGAGGAGAGCCGTCTAGGCCCAGTTCTAACGTCCTACAAGCTTAGTGAAGGCTAAGTTTTCTTTAATGTTAGTAATGAATTCTAACACTTGGGAGTGTGTAATTACTTGTGTAGTTACGGGATGCGAGCTACATTCTTGGTGTCCCGTCATCCCAACACTCTTTGTCATATAACGCTCTGAAACTACTGACGGGTTTGGCCTCATCCACCTTCTCGCTTAACTTGTTCCAATAATCTATTATTCTGTTTGCGAAGGTGAATTTTCTAAAAAAAAAATCGGCAGCTTTGTTCAGTTTGCTTAAATTTATAACCAATTGTTCTTGAAGTTCGAAATCTCAAGAATTCTTCTTTAACAGTTTTGTCGATTCCCGTAACTTTTTGTACGAAGTGATCATATCGTTTGTTTTCTTCTACCTTCTAACTTTGACATATTTAATGGCTCTTGCCTCTCCTCCTAGCTCTTGTCCTTCAGTTCCGGAAGCCATTTAGTTGCATGTCTTTGGTCCTTTTCCAGTTTGTTGATGTGCTTCTCAAGATATGGGCACCATACAACCGCTGCTTATTCCAACTTTGGTCTCACGAAGGTCGAGAACAATTTCTATACAATTTTGCCATCCATGTATTAAAAAGCAATTCTGAAATTGGAAAGCGCAGCATAGGCTCCTCGCACAATGATGTGTGTGAGGAGTGATCTTCAGGTGATGGTTTTCTATCTAGAACTACCCCTTCTCTTCATCAGATTTTTTAAAGCTTCTTAACATAATAACCCCCACACAACCTACAAATTATCTCATATTCCACATTCCATAACATGGCATTTATTCACATTAAATTTCATTTGTGTGTGTGTGTGTGGGGGGGGGGGGGGTTACAGAGCCAAGTGTTAGTTTCTAACTATCGGCTGTATAGTTAAGAACTAACTCGGACGTCTCAAACACTTCCTTCAGATTTCTCCTTTTTATTTTCTGAGACTACGAGGAGTTGCTTCAGCACTTTCTCCCTTCAACCCCTTACATTTATTTACAACTTTAAATGCTGAAGTTCTCCCTATTATCTGTAGCTCATTTGAGTCTCTTGTTTACAACTCTGAACATTAGTTCTGATATTTCTCGTCTTGAATTTTGTTCTGCCTTCATCGTTATCAGATCTCAATCTTCCCTTCCAGTTTTAGGTTTAATCTCTTCATTTACGGAAAAACTTCGTCGTATATCAACAGAATTAGTTGTGGACGTTCAGGCAAGGATTCCGGGTTAGGGGCTGCATTCTCAGATTGGTGTCTCACGTACGTTACGTAGATATATGAACGCTTTATTGTAAAGGTTCATGAAGGATATGTAGCCAGTTGGACCTTTTAGCGTATGTCATAAACGTTGACTCCCCTTTCATGACGCAAGAGGTTGCATGACTCCTCTTCATGAGAGGTAAAGATCTGTCATGGGAGGGGCTTTGAGCGTAGAGGGGGGGGGGGAGAGGGTATCTGGTTGGGGAAGGGGGGGAGATATGGATACTCTGATTAAGATCAGTTATTGTGGTGGTTTTGCAATGCTAACAAATGTGTATAAATAACTTGTAAGAATTGAAATATAATTGTGCTTGACAGCTGAGTTGACAGCGCTTCGGACTCGTAGTCCCGAGGTTCCGGGTTTGATTCCCGGTGGAGGCGGAGACAAATGGGCGAAATATTTCTTTTATCCTGATGCTCCTGTTACCTAGCAGTAAATAGGTACCTGAGAGTTAGTCGGCTATTACGGGCTGCTTCCTGAGGGTGTGTAACAAAAAAGAGGCCTGGTCGAGGACCGGGCCGCGAGGACACTAAGCCCCGAAAACATCTCAAGATAACCTCAAGATAGCATGGTAGGGGTCAAATCCGGGGTCAATGTTTATGCCAATTTTTTCGAAGCGTCAAGAAACATTTGCAAGTGACGTGCAATGTTAAATGGGATTCTTGTAATGTTATTTGTCTATTTGTACTCACTGAATTTGTGCGCCCCTTGAGGGACTTGAAGTAGAAGGGGGTAGAAATAGCCTAAGCTACTCTATCCCTTTGAGATGTATTTATTGCTTATCTCAATAAACATACTTGAACTTGAACTTGAACTTGCAAGTGAGGTGTTTTGTGTCGCTGGAGGTGGTGAAGGGTGTTGTCCCCGCCACACTGTACGTACTCCCAGGCACGACGACCTCCTTCACACAGCACTAAAGACCTGTAGAAAATGGGCTTCCCTCTCCCTTCACCACCATCTTCTGATCTGCTCTCACCTTTCACTACCTTGACCGCCCTCTTCCCCATCTTCCCTCACCTCCGTCCCCCCCTCCCCTTGCTCTACAGGTCCTCCGAGACTGCCTGTCAGACCCCAACAATGTTATCGTGTACCCTGCTTCCCTCACAGACTTTATTGCATATTAAAACCTGTGAAGGCTCAGTAGCTTGCCTTTTATGGCGCTGCTGCGGCTTCCTCTCCCTACACACGACCTCTACAACGCCACTTTAATTACCCAGTAACGTTCGTGTTTATGGCGCCTCCTGCTGGCCCTCGCTGTCTCCTTCGTCTGCGTTAGGAACAGTTTGGTTCGATATTTTTTCCTGTTTTGCCTTTCATTGTGGTTCCTTTCTGTCTGATCTTCGTGGGTTTTATTAGTTTTCTGCGTTAGCTCACTGTTTCCTCATCTCTCAGCTCCTCCTTATTTAACTGCCTCTTTCTGGGTGTAGATGGGGTCTCCCCACCCCCCTCTCTCTCTCTCGCCCCACTCCTCCCTCTCTCCCAATCTCTTCCTCTCACTTTTCCTCTCCTCTTCCTCTTTCCACCATTCTTTCCCCTCTCTCCCAACTTACCCCCTTACTTTATCTCTCCCACTCTTCCCGCTCTCCCTTAACCCTCTTCCCCCTTTCCTCTCTTCTCCCTCTCCCAATACCTCTCCTGCTCTCTTCTCTCTTCCATGCCTCTTTCCTCCATTTCACCCTGGTAATTAGTGGCAGCAAGCATCAACACTCCTCAGAAACACCACCTCTGATTTTATTTGATACTTCATGAAAATTGCAGGGAGACACTTAAGATGCCGATATTTCTTAACGCATGGCATTTGGGCGGACTCCCACTGGCCTTCGGCCCTCGCCTGCTCCTTCCCCCCCCCCCCCCCACCCCCGTGTTTCATGCGTGAAGGTTGGGTGATGCACACGCCCCAAGCGCATAACTTCCTATTTCACACAGAAAGATAGCCCGGCAGATTTTGTTATATATACATTGATTTTACACTAGGGGAGGGCCCTGGGCCATATATCTGATGTCCAACTGAGACTTTAGGCCTCCGCTGGGGTGCCACTACTTGAGTATGGAGGTATTAGGTGATCCAGACCCCAGTCATATCAATTACTAAACACCATAAACGTGGATAATGACATTTCATACATTGCGGGTCTCCTTCTGGTGTTGTATATTAATATTTGTAAGTAATTCGTATTGACCTTGCTCTGTGGAAGTGTTGTTCCAATGTAGTTACTTCAGCTGCTGTTTTTACAGCCATATCATTATGCTACGTTTACTGCAAACTGTCTTATTTCTGACCACATCTTGACACACCTTCAGATTCATCCTTAATTCTCTCTCTCAACTTACTGTGGTGTGGGCGTCTCATCCCTGGTTATGAGTGGGCGTCTCACCCTTGGTCATGTGTGGGCGTCTCACCCTTGGTCATGTGTGGGCGTCTCACCCTTGGTTATGAGTGGGCGTCTCACCCTTGGTCATGTGTGGGCGTCTCATCCCTGGTTATGAGTGGGCGTCTCACCCTTGGTCATGTGTGGGCGTCTCACCCTTGGTTATGAGTGGGCGTCTCACCCTTGGTCATGTGTGGGCGTCTCACCCTTGGTCATGTGTGGGCGTCTCATCCCTGGTTATGAGTGGGCGTCTCACCCTTGGTCATGTGTGGGCGTCTCACCCTTGGTTATGAGTGGGCGTCTCACCCTTGGTCATGTGTGGGCGTCTCACCCTTGGTCATGTGTGGGCGTCTCACCCTTGGTCATGTGTGGGCGTCTCACCCTTGGTTATGTGTGGGCGTCTCACCCTTGGTCATGTGTGGGCGTCTCACCCCTGGTTATGTGTGGGCGTCTCACCCTTGGTCATGTGTGGGCGTCTCACCCCTGGTTATGTGTGGGCGTCTCACCCTTGGTCATGTGTGGGCGTCTCACCCCTGGTTATGTGTGGGCGTCTCACCCTTGGTCATGTGTGGGCGTCTCACCCCTGGTTATGTGTGGGCGTCTCACCCTTGGTCATGTGTGGGCGTCTCACCCTTGGTCATGTGTGGGCGTCTCATCCCTGGTCATGTGTGGGCGTCTCACCCTTGGTCATGTGTGGGCGTCTCACCCCTGGTTATGTGTGGGCGTCTCACCCTTGGTCATGTGTGGGCGTCTCACCCTTGGTCATGTGTGGGCGTCTCACCCCTGGTTATGTGTGGGCGTCTCACCCTTGGTCATGTGTGGGCGTCTCACCCTTGGTCATGTGTGGGCGTCTCATCCCTGGTTGTGTGTGGGCGTCTCACCCTTGGTCATGTGTGGGCGTCTCACCCCTGGTTATGTGTGGGCGTCTCACCCTTGGTCATGTGTGGGCGTCTCACCCTTGGTCATGTGTGGGCGTCTCACCCCTGGTTATGTGTGGGCGTCTCACCCTTGGTCATGTGTGGGCGTCTCACCCCTGGTTATGTGTGGGCGTCTCACCCTTGGTCATGTGTGGGCGTCTCACCCCTGGTTATGAGTGGGCGTCTCACCCCTGGTTATGTGTGGGCGTCTCACCCTTGGTCATGTGTGGGCGTCTCACCCCTGGTTATGTGTGGGCGTCTCACCCTTGGTCATGTGTGGGCGTCTCACCCCTGGTTATGTGTGGGCGTCTCACCCTTGGTCATGTGTGGGCGTCTCACCCCTGGTTATGTGTGGGCGTCTCACCCTTGGTCATGTGTGGGCGTCTCACCCCTGGTTATGAGTGGGCGTCTCACCCCTGGTTATGTGTGGGCGTCTCACCCTTGGTCATGTGTGGGCGTCTCACCCCTGGTTATGTGTGGGCGTCTCACCCTTGGTCATGTAGTACAGTTAACTAAGACATAGGAGCTCTCGTCTTAAAGAGGAAGATTACCCCTCAGCCTGAGGATGAGCCAAGAGGAACCCTTCACTAAAGACCAATCCCCAGCGTCGTGGACAGATTCCCCAGCTGGAACTCAGTGAGGAAGGAATACCAGCTGTCAAGACCTCAGCTGAAGGTGCCAATCTTCAGCGTCGAAGTTTAAAAGAAGATCTCTCTCTCTCTTCACGAGACCTTCAGCTGCCTCTCGCACCACACTAGAGGCATCCCATTGGACCTGCGAACCTCAACACCTATATCTCAACAGGGGGTTCAGACTACATACTATTAAACTAGACATTTCGCCTCTCAACATATATATAGTGTATCACAGGCATACCCTCTGTTGTATTTATTCTCCTGCTCGCCTTGTTTATTTAATTGTATTGTCACTAGGGGATATTACTGGAATTACTAAATGACAATACGGAAGACGTGAGTGATGGCTGGGTAGAGGAGAGGGAGGGGCCCCCGGTACAGGGTCAGGGGTGTCCCCAGCCCCCCACACACAGCACGGAGTCACGGGTGTCCCCAGCCCCCCCCCACACAGCACGGGGTCACGGGTGTCCCCAGCCCCCACACACAGCACGGGGTCACGGGTGTCCCCAGCCCCCCCACACAGCACGGGGTCACGGGTGCCCCCAGCCCCCCACACACAGCACGGGGTCACGGGTGTCCCCAGCCCCCCCACACAGCACGGGGTCACGGGTGCCCCCAGCCCCCCACACACAGCACGGAGTCACGGGTGTCCCCAGCCCCCCCCACACAGCACGGGGTCACGGGTGTCCCCAGCCCCCACACACAGCACGGAGTCACGGGTGTCCCCAGCCCCCACACACAGCACGGAATCACGGGTGCCCCCAGCCACCCCCCCCCACACAGCACGGAGTCACGGGTGCCCCCAGCCACCCCCCCCCCCACACAGCACGGAATCACGGGTGCCCCCAGCCCCCCACACACAACACGGAGTCACGTGTGTCCCCAGCCCCCACACACAGCACGGGGTCACGGGTGTCCCCAGCCCCCACACACAGCACGGGGTCACGGGTGTCCCCAGCCCCCCCCACACAGCACGGGGTCACGGGTGTCCCCAGCCCCCACACACAGCACGGGGTCACGGGTGTCCCCAGCCCCCACACACAGCACGGGGTCACGGGTGTCCCCAGCCCCCCCACACAGCACAGAGTCACGGGTGTCCCCAGCCCCCACACACAGCACGGAGTCACGGGTGTCCCCAGCCCCCCCACACATCACGGGGTCACGGGTGTCCCCAGCCCCCCCACACACAGCACGGGGTCACGGGTGTCCCCAGCCCCCACACACAGCACGGGGTCACGGGTGTCCCCAGCCCCCCCACACAGCACGGGGTCACGGGTGTCCCCAGCCCCCACACACAGCACGGAGTCACGGGTGTCCCCAGCCCCCCCACACAGCACGGGGTCACGGGTGTCCCCAGCCCCCATACACAGCACGGAGTCACGTGTGTCCCCCCACACAGCACGGAGTCACGGGTGTCCCCCCACACACAGCACGGAGTCACGGGTGTCCCCAGCCCCCACACACAGCACGGAGTCACGGGTGTCCCCCCACACAGCACGGAGTCACGGGTGTCCCCAGCCCCCACACACAGCACGGAGTCACGGGTGTCCCCAGCCCCCCCACACAGCACGGGGTCACGGGTGTCCCCAGCCCCCCCCCCACACAGCACGGAGTCACGGGTGTCCCCACTCCCACAGCCCAGAGACACATTTGTATGCATAGGCTCGCACTCTCATATCCTGCGCCGCCCGTCCCTCCGCCTCCCGAGTCAATAACTCAGCTCTGACTTACTCATGATGTTCAGAACCTGAGCAAGTCTGCACCAACATTCATTATATATGATTTCTTACGAAACATTTAGACGGTTTGTGTTCGCTCTATCCTGGACGGTCACCACTTTATCCTGGTGATGTACTATTGACCCTCGGGGTATATACACACCTATCCTATCTTATCCTAGTCTATCCTAGCCTAGTCCAGCTCAACCAAGCCTAACCTGACGAAAATATGAGATTGTTTCGCCTGTCGTGTATACAAGATGAGCGGCCCCACAGTGCAACCCGTTCTCGCACTTGCTTATAGTCAATATTGGCTTATTTAATAAGTGCATATGTGACATACTAATTGATTGTGAATATTTTAGTTTACCTTGAAAAGCTTCATAGAAAACACCGACCTCACCTAACCACCTTAGTATATTAAGATAAGCATCTTATTGCTTCTTATTTACAATTATTACTTGACATACCTATACCGTTGATAGGTTAAGTAATAATTGTAAATAAGAAGCAATAAGATGCTTATCTTAATATACTAAGAAGGTTAGGTGAGGTCGGTGTTTTCTATGAAGCTTTTCAAGGTAAACTAAAATATTCACAATCAATTAGTATGTCACATATGCACTTATTAAATAAGCCAATATTGACTAAAGGCAAGTGCGAGAACGGGTTGCAACAGTGACGTCAGTGTCTGTTCTGGTTTAATATCGTGTTGATCACAGCAGCCTGTATTAACCTCCCATGGGGTCTCTAGCCATTAAGACCAACAAGCCTAAGCCATCGCAACTCTGTCATTGGTGCAGAGATGTGACGTGCAAGATACATTGACGTTTGCATCGATTGAGTCGTTAACGTTGGATATGTTTTGGCCAATTAGCGAGTTCTACCTGGTTACCTGTCGCTGCCGAGTCGCGCCGCGCTGCCTCGCGGATTTGAGCATCTTGACTTATTTTGTACAAACGCATTGTTAAGTGTAAGCCTATATATCGTCACCCTATATGGAACCCTGCAAAAAATCCCAATGGCTATATAACGACCAAAATAGAATTCTTTGCATCGGAGGCATCAGAGAGAGAAAGAGGAATAGAGGGACGGAGGGAGGAAAGGGAAATCGGTGGGGGATCGTGTCTGTGGTTAAGCGGTGAACGACTTCGATTTTCAGCCGTAAGTTTTTGGTTCGAATCCCGGCCGGAGCAGAAACAGTTTGGCGGTGTTTCCTACAGTTCCGAGACACATAGCAACCTATGAGCCGTGGACCGTGGGAGGTGACAGCACACCAGGTGTTGTTGGTTTATAAGGGAGCAGCCTGAGCCACCGCATGTATTTTCAGCATTTTCTATATTATTATTTTCTTTTATTGTGGTGTGACATGGAAATGCTTGAAAGGCAGAAGGGACGAGAGTGTAATCAGAATCTGAGGTGATGCTGGAGACTGTCTCTCCTCGTCTTGGTAACTGGTGAAAATATATGAGGCTGTCAAGACAGTTTCATTCATAAAGTTTAACCTGAGAGTTTAATTAATAGTGTCAAACATGTTGACAAGTTGGGGAGTAGTGTAGAGTTGTTCAGTACGCACATGTCTTTCTTCTCTAAATATATTATTATCGCTACTTGTTGATTATATTATTTGCTTAAGTTAGATTTATAGTTTTATGGAAAGTATAGTCTGGAAAGGGAGGCGTAAATAAGATTTGATATGACCAATTTCACAGTTTTAACAGGA
>NC_091198.1:7977968-8022968 GCF_040958095.1 Procambarus clarkii
TGCTGACACCTCCCCGGGATAGTTTACACCTGCTGACACCTCCCCGGGATAGTTTACACCTGCTGACACCTCCCCAGGATAGTTTACCCCTGCTGACACCTCCCCAGGATAGTTTACCCCTGCTGACACCTCCCCAGGATAGTTTACCCCTGCTGACACCTCCCCGGGATAGTTTACCCCTGCTGACACCTCCCCAGGATAGTTTACCCCTGCTGACACCTCCCCGGGATAGTTTACCCCTGCTGACACCTCCCCAGGATAGTTTACCCCTACTGACACCTCCCCGGGATAGTTTACCCTTAACTCCGGGGTACATATTTACTGCTAAAAGAACAGAGGCATTAGGTGAAAGGAAACGTGCCCAACCATTTTCAGTCCCGCGCATGGACTCGAACCTGGGATCCCTGAGTGTGAATCGAGAGTTCTGAGAGAACTTTGAAGCAGCGGTCTTTTTAGGCCCTAATAACCCTGGGATGCTTGCAGACCCTAAATCACATCATCCTAACCTGATATGACCTGACCTGACCTAACTCCCCGGGGGGAGCCGGTCGGCCGAGCGGACGGCACGCTGGACTTGTGGTCCTGTGGTCCCGGGTTCGATCCCGGGCGCCGGCGAGAAACAATGGGCAAAGTTTCTTTCACCCTATGCCCCTGTTACCTAGCAGTAAAATAGGTACCTGGGTGTAAGTCAGCTGTCACGGGCTGCTTCCTGGGGGTGGAGGCCTGGTCGAGGACTGGGCCGCGGGGACACTAAAGTCCCGAAATCATCTCAAGATAACCTCAAGATAACTCGACCTAGGCTAATTATAACATAAAGATGGGGGGTAGAAATAGCCTAAGCTACTTTATCCCTTTGAGATGTAGTTCTTATCTCAATAAAGATACTTGAACTTGAACATAAAGATGAACAGAGTAAACCAGAACAATGATGGTAAACCAGTGTATTGCTGGACGAAGAGGGGGGGAGGTGGGGGGGGGGGAGAGCGGTTAGAATAAAATGCAAGGACCTGACTCTTAATAAATTTAACGGGGCTTGCAAGATTGCCAACAAAGACCTTCCTGATCCTTGCAACATTTACCATGGGGTGTGTGGCCAGGGATGCTAGCTGGCAGGCGGGACAGGGCGGGGATGGCGGTCACTTGTTTCTGCTGCTGCTGCTGCTGCTGCTGTCTGTTGCTGCTGCTGCTGCTGCTGCTGCTGCTGTCTGTTGCTGCTGCTGTCTGTTGTTGTCTGTTGCTGCTGTTGTTATGGTTTCTGCGGCTATTGTTGTTACTGATGCTGCTGTTTGTTGATGTTGTTGCTGCTGTCATTGAGGAAGTCAACTGTCATTTGATGACCAAGAGATGAATAATGTTTTTGCAGTTGTCTTATATTACTGCCTACAGCCTGCTAAAGGCATTCTAAGGTTAATAATCAACTCCCTATTTAAGAGCACATGATTTGGCTAACTCTTCAGTTCTATCATGCATTCCGAGGCCAGAATGAGATGGAATCCATAGAAGACAGATTCTTATTCGATCATTATTTTATTATATCTGTGTCTTCAGACATAAGAAAGTTGTGTGGCACCCGAGTTCCCTCACCGTGGACGTGTTCCCTCACCGTGGACGTGTTCCCTCACCGTGGACGTGTTCCCTCACCGTGGACGTGTTCCCTCACCGTGGACCTGTTCCCTCACCGTGGACGTGTTCCCTCACCGTGGACGTGTTCCCTCACCGTGGACGTGTTCCCTCACCGTGGACGTGTTCCCTCACCGTGGACGTGTTCCCTCACCGTGGACCTGTTCCCTCACCGTGGACCTGTTCCCTCACCGTGGACGTGTTCCCTCACCGTGGACCTGTTCCCTCACCGTGGACGTGTTCCCTCACTGTGGACCTGTTCCCTCACCGTGGACGTGTTCCCTCACCGTGGACGTGTTCCCTCACCGTGGACCTGTTCCCTCACCGTGGACGTGTTCCCTCACCGTGGACGTGTTCCCTCACCGTGGACCTGTTCCCTCACCCGTCCCTTCCTGATCAGATAATGTTCCTCTCTCTCCGTTGATCCTGGTGATATGCTCCCGCCAAAACTCGTATTGTCGATATTGGGACTTCAGGGGCCAGATTCACGAAAGTACTTACGCAAGCACTTACGAACCTGTACATCTTTTCTCAATCTTTGGCGGCTTTGTTAACAATTATTAAACAGTTAATGAGCTCCGAAGCACCAGGAGGCTGTTTATAACAATAACAACAGTTGATTGGGAAGTTTTCATGCTTGTAAACTGTTTAATAAATGTAACCAAAGCCGTCAAAGATTGAGAAAAGATGTACACGTTCGTAAGTACTTGCGTAAATGCTTCGTGAATCTGGCCCCAGGTCTTCACTGTGACGTCATGCTACTAGCCTCAGCTTGGTCAGTCACAGTGATCATCAGTAAACACGAGAAAATATTATGGCTCTCCCATAATACTTCAAAATCGAAAGACTATAATTTTTTTTATAGTAAATTCATTAATCATAAGCTCATAGGAAATGTATATGTTTATCTCTCAGAATGTTTGGTAATATGTTTATTGTTTGTGATGTGTGTCTATGTATGTATTAACACGATGTTCTGAACGGGGTGAGAATAGCTTGAGCTACCTCATCCCTTTGTGTGTATTTTGCCTCAATAAACTTATTTCAATTTCAATTTCATAAGCTCACTGTATTTAAAACCAAAATATAATAAAAACATGTTATTTAATTATTTTACATTTTAAACGTAAAGAGAAACAAAACGAAGCAATATGACAAATGTATGCAGTAACTACAATAGCCTCTTTCGACTAGGCTTCATTCCTACAACGTTATCTACGGTTTATTAGTCTAAATCAGTAGCCATCTGTCTTGTAATTAAGAGCTAGGTGATGATATGGAAAATTGGTGTAATGAGAATTATATAAAATATACATAAATGCAGTATTTTCCCCTTGTAAATTGATGTAAATATGATCTTTATATTATGTATTATTTATAAACAAATTAAGAACAAGTCTAACCCAGAGAATATTTCCTCGTCCATTGTGTAATGAAGGTTGTCTGTATGTGTGTGAGCCGACTACAGGGATCCTTGCCACTAATAGAAGAACAGAGTGGTCCAATGTGGATCAATTTCAGAGGAACACACGTCAGCAGTGGCCTCCAATGGTACAACGGTCCATTAATTACGTTCGATCAGATTGCTGCTACTGGTCCTAGCATTTATGGCGGCTGGGTTGCCAAGTTCCATCGACGGGATTAGTTAATCCTTGGCAGTAGGAACTACGAGGAAGGATTTAAGGGAACTTAATTTGCATATCTTAAATTTATTGGGGTTATGGGGCAACATGACTGAAGTATACGAGGGGATGAATGACTACAATAGGGGGATACTAAGACTTTAAAATATTAGGCTAAACAACAACGCGAAACAAGTAATTTAAACTAGAAAGTACAGAATTAGAAAGGAAATGGATAGATACTGGTTTAGAAATAGGATAGTGGTTTTATGGGACAGGTTGCCGAGTGTTATGACAGAGTCCGGTTCATTGGAGGGCTTCAGGCGCAGGAAGCGTGTATATATACTGCTCAAGCCTTATATAATTGTTTACCATATAGCGTGTTCCTGGGGTCCCTCTCCTACCATACATTATCCCTTCCTACCACATAGTACCCTCAGATCTCTCCCTACCACGAGGTGTACGTTCTCCTACCATACAGTGTACCCCAAGATCCCTCCTACCAAACAGTGTACTCTGTTAGGTGGACCATGGAAATACACTCCTCTCTCGTCTATTAAGAGCCATATTTCCCCTTATACGTAACCCAGCAGATGCCTAGTTTCGTTTGATTACACTTAGAGGAAGGCGAGATGCCGAAAATTTTAAATGTTAAGTTTTAAGTTGGGTGGGGAGAAGGTTAGAGTGAGCGCTGCAGCAAATATGGCGGCTCGACCCGGGTGGACGGCGACGAAAATCCCGCCAAAATATTCCGGATGTCAAGACACTGAGTCTTCTGGGATGTGGAGAATGGGATTGGTTGAATGTGGGGGTGGGGGGGGGGGTAGCGCGTCACCAATCAGAGAACGCCCTGGCGTGACGTAGTGTGACGTCAGCACACAAGGTCTAGGCGGGAAATTCTGCAGACCGTCACTGCATCCCAGGTGATCAAGGTGACAGACAGGTCGTGTCACTCGTTGATCCCGCAAGGCGAAGATTGAGCCGCAGGGAGGGACGTCTCGTCTGGGAATACTCTAGAGATATATTAGAGGAGTCACCGAGCTAACTTCTGGATGAAGTGCTAGACCAGAGAAGTTGTCGGAAGAGGCGCCGTGGCATAATCGGTGGACTCCATGGTGTTGCAAGAGGTGGTACTGGGGAATGGAGAGTCGGTCCGCAGGGCGCTCCTGTGTGTGGATGCTACTAGAAGACAATTGGGGACAGTCCTGGTCAGCGTGTGCGCGGCAGTGGTGCAGCCTTGGCAGAAGGAACTACTGACACACGACACATGAGAGGAGGAGACCAGTGATCAACGTGGGAGATCGACGGAAGTCTGGGAGACACTAGTCGTTCTCCAGTTTACTAGACAAGCAGTACCAGTGGTGACCTTCAGGGAAGGTCAGCCATCAGCTGCTACATCGCAGAGGAGAGCGAAGAGACCAGCTGAGGCGCTGTCGTAATTTCACCGCCCCATCCTTCTTCCTCCCACACCCTTTCCAAGCTCTTTGGACATCAAAGCTCAAGCAGTCGTGGGCGAAGAGAGGATAGAAAGCTACAGGAATCAAGTAGACGACCTTGTGAACCATCTACCAACCTCAACAAACTGCTAAGGCTGAAGTAGACGTTCCACGGTGTATAAAGGTAGATCAGATTCCCTCTCCTTTCCCTTTCTGATCGGATGATGACATGAAGTGTTCTAGGAACACAGAATAATTTCCTTGCGGGGAGCGAGCTGGTTGATTTATTTATGTATACGCGTAAACATATTGGTACACTCGCACTTGCTTAATCACGAATAAAATTGTCAGTTAATTCAGGGGAGATTTGAGGTAACCGCTATATGAGAGTGAAGTAATGTTATATTGGTGGAGAATACTGGTGAGAGTAAAAAGCCTACTGACATCTTTGATATATGTTATTTATTGAGCAGTACATTCGCTTCTGAGAATTTTATATATATATATATATATATATATATATATATATATATATATATATATATATATATATATATAATAATATATATATATGTTGTCATATATTATATATATATATATATATATATATTATTAAATATGACCGAAAAAGTAAGATTAATAATTCTAACACGAATTTTCTCGATCTTTCTTATGTTTCTTTTCACTGTTGATGGTAATTGAAAAATCAATTCTCCAAAATTCATTTTTATTTCTAGTCTAGTCTAGTCTAATTTATATATATATATATATATATATATATATATATATATATATATATATATATATATATATATATATATATATATATATATTATATATGTGTGTGTGGGAGAGGTACCTGGGCGGTGTTGCCATATTGCTTTAGAATTTTTATGGAGAGTTGGCATATTTTGAGTTATTTTATTATTTGGTCCTAAGCAAGTGTACCATTAATTCAGTTAATATTTATATACCTTTTACATATTGTGTTAAGAATTATTCCCATCTTTTCTCTCCATATTATCTGCCTGCGGCTGCATATGAACATAGAGTACGATTAAGAAACTTTATGCTGTGGTTATTTTTCCTCTGACTTGATAGAAAATGATCTGGCTATAAGTGATATACCAGCCAGATTGTCGACCTTAGGCTACAGGCGTTTGTGGCGGCTAAATCAGCAGCAGGGAGGCCTAGTTAATTCTTTTCATGAAGAGATTGGAGACCTGGGAGCTGTTGGTTTAACCTCGCCCCACACGGGGGACAAGGCTGAGTGACTCAGTGTGTGACTGAGGGATCCCCCTTAGGTGGTGAATTGCACCATAGAAAGGGAAAACGCCAAAGAGAGTAGCACGCTAACTCTCTATGCCACAACTCCCACGTCCCTCCATTTAACATATTTAGTGTACCGCGTCTCTCATTGTATGGCACTCCCAGATGCCTCCTGTTAACATACAGCGTCGCTCAGGTCCCTCCTCCTACTGACCATTGCAATAAGAGAACCTTCCTGTGGTCGACAGCGTCTTCTGTGGACTGGATACAGAATCCTAGCTGGTAAGTCCAACAGGTGGCCCGGTGGAAGGCAATTCCGGTCATACATTCTTAATTCTGAAACGTGGTACAACCAAATGGTATTGCCTATCTAGGCCGGAACCTTAGACACAAAGTCAGTGTCCTTGCTGCCGGTATCCGGTCTCGAATGGAAATATTTTCAGAATTCTCTTTCTATGTAAAAAGATTTTTTTATAATTTAAAACACATCAACAAGTTTTTTTTCCAGTTTCCTTCTCTTTTCGTTATAAATTCCTGAAGAATTCATATGAATATTTTTGAATGACGTTTCTGCCAGTCAAGCAAGCTCTCCACGCTGTTCCCAGGCCGGTACATGCGCCCTGCCCGCGCTCCCCAAGCCAGTATTTGCGCGCTCCCCAAGCCAGTATTTGCGCGCTCCCCAAGCCAGTATTTGCGCGCTCCCCAAGCCAGTATTTGCGCGCTCCCCAAGCCAGTATTTGCCCGCTCCCCAAGCCAGTATTTGCGCGCTCCCCAAGCCAGTATTTGCGCGCTCCTCAAGCCAGTATTTGCCCGCTTCCCAAGCCAGTATTTGCGCGCTCCCCAAGCCAGTATTTGCGCGCTCCACAAGCCAGTATTTGCCCGCTCCACAAGCCAGTATTTGCCCGCTCCACAAGCCAGTATTTGCCCGCTCCACAAGCCAGTATTCGAGCCTTCAACGTGACCCCATGGCGGCATTGGTTCTCTCTCCCGCGAACCCAAGTCCGGCATTTCGCGCTCTCCTCGCAATATTCAGCCGCATTCGTTGACGGCTCATAATTCTTCGCATCGGCGATTTGTTTTCTTCAGCACGGGAAAAATATGACCCCGAGAGCGACCATGATGGCGTCTTATCGCGGAGAAGACGCCATTATCACTGGGAACACGACGATTACGTCGACCCTGTCTGGCTGAACTTTATCACCATATTATTCATTGGAATAGATAAAGCTGCTATCATTAATACTCCAACGTTGGTGTGTTATACCACACATGCGGGGAGGGGGGGGGGGTGCTGATCTATCCACACATGTAGTCAGCCCCTTCACACACGTGCAGCCAGCCCCCCACACACGTGGAGCCAGCCCTCCACACACGTGGAGCCAGCCCCCCTACACACGTGGAGCCAGCCCTCCACACACGTGGAGCCAGCCCCCCTACACACGTGGAGCCAGCCCCCCACACACGTGGAGCCAGCCCCCACACACACGTGGAGCCAGCCCCCACACACACGTGGAGCCAGCCCCCTCACACACGTGGAGCGAGCCCCCTCACACACGTGGAGCCAGCCCCCCACACACGTGGAGCCAGCCCCCACACACACGTGGAGCCAGCCCCCCACACACGTGGAGCCAGCCCCCACACACACGTGGAGCCAGCCCCCTCACACACGTGGAGCCAGCCCCCACACACACGTGGAGCCAGCCCCCTCACACACATGGAGCCAGCCCCACACACACGTGGAGCCAGCCCCCTACACACGTGGAGCCAGCCCCCACACACACGTGGAGCCAGCCCCCACACACACGTGGAGCCAGCCCCCTCACACACGTGGAGCCAGCCCCCACACACACGTGGAGCCAGCCCCCACACACGTGGAGCCAGCCCCCACACACACGTGGAGCCAGCCCCACACACACGTGGAGCCAGCCCCACACACACGTGGAGCCAGCCCCCACACATACGTGGAGCCAGCCCCCCCACACACGTGGAGCCAGCCCCCACACACACGTGGAGCCAGCCCCCCACACACGTGAAGCCAGCCCCCCACACACGTGGAGCCAGCCCCACACACGTGGAGCCAGCCCCCCTCACACACACACGTGGAGCCAGCCCCCCACACACGTGGAGCCAGCCCCCCACACACGTGGAGCCAGCCCCCACACACACGTGGAGCCAGCCCCCCACACACGTGGAGCCAGCCCCCACACACACGTGGAGCCAGCCCCCCACACACGTGGAGCCAGCCCCCACACACACGTGGAGCCAGCCCCCCACACACGTGAAGCCAGCCCCCCACACACGTGGAGCCAGCCCCCCACACACGTGGAGCCAGCCCCCCTCACACACACACGTGGAGCCAGCCCCCCACACACGTGGAGCCAGCCCCCCACACACGTGGAGCCAGCCCCCACACACACGTGGAGCCAGCCCCCCACACACGTGGAGCCAGCCCCCACACACACGTGGAGCCAGCCCCCCACACACGTGGAGCCAGCCCCCCCACACACGTGGAGCCAGCCCCCCACACACGTGGAGCCAGCCCCCCACACACGTGGAGCCAGCCCCCACACACACGTGGAGCCAGCCCCCCCCACACGTGGAGCCAGCCCCCACACACACGTGGAGCCAGCCCCCCACACACGTGGAGCCAGCCCCCACACACACGTGGAGCCAGCCCCCCACACACGTGGAGCCAGCCCCCACACACACGTGGAGCCAGCCCCCCACACACGTGGAGCCAGCCCCCCACACACGTGGAGCCAGCCCCCACACACACGTGGAGCCAGCCCCCCACACACGTGGAGCCAGCCCCCACACACACGTGGAGCCAGCCCCCCACACACGTGGAGCCAGCCCCCACACACACGTGGAGCCAGCCCCCCACACACGTGGAGCCAGCCCCCCACACACGTGGAGCCAGCCCCCCACACACGTGGAGCCAGCCCCCCACACACGTGGAGCCAGCCCCCACACACGTGGAGCCAGCCCCCCACACACGTGGAGCCAGCCCCCACACACACGTGGAGCCAGCCCCCCCCACACGTGGAGCCAGCCCCAGCATCAACAGAGACTCACAGAGAGGAGAGGAGGCGCACCAAACAAGAGATCATCATCTCGTGTGACAAAATCGATTACCCTGGAAGCTGGGTGTTCGACGGCTCGTTGTCTCCTCCGGTTCCTCCTCCTTTTATTTCTTAAAAACGTATTCACTTCATAATTCTGCAACCGTATCGAGGCGCCTTTTGGTGTATTTTTGATATACAAATTCCTTCAATAATCTGCCAGTTCTGAGGAAAACTGTGTGTGTCCATTCTTGTGGAAGTTTAAGGTAAATTGGCTTTTATTTATAAATATCACGCTGTTATTGGAGAGTTTGAGAGCGTGAACGATATCCCGTGGCGATCAGTAACAAGCTGAACCATGTCAGAAACATGTTACCGTATCAAGACAGATTTTCGCGTTCCTGTGTGTGTGTGTATGCTCGCCTATTTGTGCTTGCGAGGGTTGAGCTCTGGCTCTTTGGTCCCGCCTCTCAACTGTCAATTAACTGGTGTACAGGTTACTGAGCCTACTGGGCTCTATTATATCTACACGTGAAACTGTGTATGGAGTCAGCCTCCACCACATCACTGCCTAATGCATTCCATGTATCAACCACTCTGACACTAAAAAAGTTCTTTCTAGTATCTCTGTGGCTCATTTCGGCACTCAATTTCCACTAGTGTCCACTAGTGAGAGTGCCCCTTGTGTTAAATAGAATGTCTATCTACCCTATCAATTCTTCTGAGAATCTTGTACCTGGTGATCATGTCCACCCCAAACTCTGCTGTTTTCCAGCGACGTGAGGTTTAAATCCCGTAGTCTCTCCTCGTAGCTCACACCTCTCAGCTCGGGTACTAGTCTGGTGGCAAACCTTTGAACCTTTTCCAGTTTAGTCTTATGCTTGACTAGATATGGACTCCATGCTGGAGCCGCATACTCCAGGATTGGTCTGACATATGTGGTATATAATGTTCTGAATGATTCCTTATACAAGTTTTTAAATGCCGTTCTTATGTTGGCCAGCCTGGCATATGCCGCTGATGTTATCCTCTTAATATGGGCTTCAGGGGACAGGTCTGGCGTGATATCAACCCCCAAGTCTTTCTCTCTCCCTGACTCTTGAAGAATTTCATCCCCCAAATGATATCAAGTATCTGGCCTCCTGCTCCCTACACCTATCTTCATTACATTACATTTGCTTGGGTTAAACTCAAACAACCATTTGAAAGACCATTCCTTCAGTTTGTCTAGGTCTTCTTGAAGCCTCAAGCAGTCCTCTGTCTTAATCCTTCTCATAATTTTGGCATCATCAGCAAACATTGAGATGGATGAGTCTATACCCTCTGGGAGATCATTTACGTATATAAAAAATGTGTGTGTGTGTGTGTGTGTGTGTGTGTGTGTGTGTGTGTGTGTGGACTGGCCTGAGAGTGTGTACTATGCACGTAAGCAGATAGTTCCCCTAAAAGTCGGCCAGAGACTACCAGGCATCAACACCCCAGGCATCAACACCCCAGGCATCAACACACCAGGCATCAACACACCAGGCATCAACACACCAGGCATCAACACACCAGGCATCAACACACCAGGCACCAACACCCCAGGCATCAACACACCAGGCATCAACACCCCAGGCATCAACACCCCAGGCATCAACACACCAGGCACCAACACACCAGGCATCAACACACCAGGCACCAACACACCAGGCATCAACACCCCAGGCATCAACACACCAGGCATCAACACCCCAGGCATCAACACCCCAGGCATCAACACACCAGGCATCAACACACCAGGCATCAACACACCAGGCATCAACACACCAGGCATCAACACACCAGGCACCAACACCCCAGGCATCAACACACCAGGCACCAACACACCAGGCATCAACACCCCAGGCATCAACACACCAGGCATCAACACACCAGGCATCAACACACCAGGCATCAACACACCAGGCATCAACACCCCAGGCATCAACACACCAGGCATCAACACACCAGGCATCAACACACCAGGCATCAACACACCAGGCATCAACACCCCAGGCATCAACACACCAGGCATCAACACACCAGGCACCAACACACCAGGCACCAACACACCAGGCACCAACACACCAGGCACCAACACACCAGGCACCAACACACCAGGCATCAACACACCAGGCATCAACACACCAGGCATCAACACACCAGGCATCAACACACCAGGCACCAACACACCAGGCACCAACACACCAGGCATCAACACACCAGGCATCAACACACCAGGCACCAACACCCCAGGCATCAACACACCAGGCATCAACACACCAGGCATCAACACACCAGGCATCAACACACCAGGCACCAACACACCAGGCATCAACACACCAGGCATCAACACACCAGACATCAACACACCAGGCACCAACACCCCAGGCATCAACACACCAGGCATCAACACACCAGGCATCAACACACCAGGCATCAACACACCAGGCATCAACACACCAGGCATCAACACACCAGGCATCAACACACCAGACATCAACACACCAGGCATCAACACACCAGGCATCAACACACCAGGCATCAACACACCAGGCATCAACACACCAGGCATCAACACACCAGGCATCAACACACCAGGCATCAACACACCAGGCATCAACACACCAGGCACCAACACACCAGGCACCAACACACCAGGCACCAACACACCAGGCACCAACACACCAGGCATCAACACACCAGGCATCAACACACCAGGCATCAACACCCCAGGCATCAACACACCAGGCATCAACACACCAGGCATCAACACACCAGGCATCAACACACCAGGCATCAACACACCAGGCATCAACACACCAGGCACCAACACCCCAGGCATCAACACACCAGGCATCAACACACCAGGCACCAACACACCAGGCACCAACACACCAGGCACCAACACACCAGGCACCAACACACCAGGCACCAACACACCAGGCATCAACACACCAGGCACCAACACACCAGGCACCAACACACCAGGCACCAACACACCAGGCACCAACACACCAGGCATCAACACACCAGGCACCAACACCCCAGGCATCAACACACCAGGCATCAACACACCAGGCACCAACACACCAGGCACCAACACACCAGGCATCAACACACCAGGCATCAACACACCAGGCATCAACACACCAGGCATCAACACACCAGGCATCAACACACCAGGCATCAACACACCAGACATCAACACACCAGACATCAACACACCAGGCATCAACACACCAGGCATCAACACACCAGGCATCAACACACCAGGCATCAACACACCAGGCATCAACACACCAGGCACCAACACACCAGGCACCAACACACCAGGCATCAACACACCAGGCATCAACACGCCAGGCATCAACACGCCAGGCACCAACACCCCAGGCATCAACACACCAGGCATCAACACACCAGGCATCAACACACCAGGCATCAACACACCAGGCATCAACACACCAGGCATCAACACACCAGGCATCAACACACCAGGCATCAACACACCAGACATCAACACACCAGGCACCAACACCCCAGGCATCAACACACCAGGCATCAACACACCAGGCATCAACACACCAGGCACCAACACACCAGGCATCAACACCCCAGGCATCAACACACCAGACATCAACACACCAGGCATCAACACACCAGGCATCAACACACCAGGCATCAACACACCAGGCATCAACACACCAGGCATCAACACCCCAGGCATCAACACACCAGGCACCAACACACCAGGCATCAACACACCAGACATCAACACACCAGGCATCAACACACCAGGCATCAACACACCAGACATCAACACACCAGGCATCAACACACCAGGCACCAACACACCAGGCATCAACACACCAGGAGCCGTCTCTGCAAGGGGCGGCGCACGGCGTCACCTCCCACTGACCGGGCACCTTTAGTGTTTCTATTTAAAGCTTAACTCGGTACGGAATTATATTCCTCGTATCTGTTCTTATTTTGTTTTAAATGTTCCAGATTACGGCCAGCGCTGAGGCCACAACAGGAGACACAAACACGTATAAATAAATAAATAAATAAATTTATATATAAAATATCCACAATAATATGGATATTTTAATATATATTCAAAGGGTTGTTATATAACTTAGAGAGAGAGAGAGAGAGAGGGTTATCTCCTTGACAAAGAGAGTGGGCCCACAGCTAGTAGGTTTGATTGAGAGCAATGCATTTATATCACACTAAAGGCGACATGTCTCTATGATTCCCATTCTCTTCTACAGGTACGTTGATAGGGTAGGAGAAGGATGGGGACGTGACATCGTCCACCATCAGCAGGGCTAGTGACGACGGGCCCTCCTGCAGTAGCCCTGGACGCTGGTAAAGTAATATCTATCTCTTCCATTCTCCATTCCTTCTATTCCCTTTTCCCGACCTGCTTCATTCTGCTTTTTCTCCTCTAATTCATCTCTCTCTATCTTCCAAGGTCTATATTGGCTTAAAGCCTCCTCAGAACTTCCTTTCCTTTCCAATGGGCTTCAGCGCCATGATGGAACAGTTTAAATAACTTTGGAAGGCGTTGAAACTGCCTCTATATAAGCCTTTACTGTTGTAAACACCAGCACTCTATTTCAGTCGGTATCAGCATCTCATTTTAATCAAATACCTGCGAGGAATTGTAGAAAATTCCAACATTCCGTGGTACCAAACACCAGCGCCCCGTTGTACCATATACCAGCACCTGAGTGTGAGCCTTGGATACTAAACCATGTTGACGTCTGATCATCTAAGGAGTTCACCAGGACCAATATTACACATGTGTACTTTGCCCATCAGTACATAGAAAGTGAGACTCAGCTCCTCGTCCCCGGCCTTCCGGTCTTGTTCAACCTGCTACGTTATTGTTTCATTATTCTGACGTTCTTTGTTAAATGTGGAGGCTGGAGGTGGCTTCCACAACTTCTTCCTTCCGTGCTTTCCACTTGTAGAACACCCCTGTACACGGTACGAGTATTTCCTTAACTTTCTTCGGCTCATTTGTGTTTCCTGCTTTCACCTGTGTCCTCCTATTCTACTTTCTCTCAAATTGAAAAGGCTGTCCAAGTCCACCTTGTCTGTTCCCCTCGGTATCTTGTATGTTGTGATCATATTCCCTCTGTTTCTTCTATCTAGGGTTGTGAGATTGAGTTCCACCAAGCTATCCTAATAGCTTAACACTTTTAGCTCCGGCACCAAGCTTGTTCCAAACCTCTGTATTTTTTTAGTTTTTGTTTTATGCTTCACAAGATACAGATTCCAGTGCTGTATATTCCAGTATTCTTCTGACAGTTGTGTAGATTGCCTTCAAGGAGTAGGTTTCTAAACGATGTTCTTACATTTTGCCAGCGTCCCATATGCCGCCGGTGTTATCCTGTTGATGTGTGTATCAGGTGTTAGTGTTAGAATGATACCCACTCCCATATCTTTCCCCCCCTTTTCGGATCATTCCGTTGAGCCTTCCCTCTTATGAAGTAGATATCTTTGTGTGCCGTGCTGTACTGGTGAAGTTAAAGGAGTGTTCTCCTGCTCCTGTACACTCCCCCCCCCCCCCTGATCCAAGTCTAGCACGTGGAGGCGATGAGTCACAATAACGTGGCTGAAGTATGTTGACCAGACCACACACTAGAAGGCGAAGGGACGACGACGTTTCGGTCCGTCCTGGACCGAAACTGGACACGTTCTGGACAATCGACTTGAGAATGGTCCAGGACGCACCGAAACGTCGTCGTCCCTTCACCTTCTAATGTGTGGTCTGGTCAACGTTAACACGTGGATTCTGAGACGGGACGCACGCCACTCCCAGCGCAGGAATTTCAAATCTAAGTGGAGGAATTTTAGCCCAGGGGGAGGATTTAGGGAGGAAGTTCAGTCAGGAGAGTAACTCCAAAATGGGAAAGAATGAACTCTGTAAACTGTATATATCAAATTAGATACTAATGTACATATAGCTATATGAACCATCATGAATTAACAGTTAGCCAAAAAATTACTGTTTCAGATTGAATCCTGTTTTGAACTATTCAGTTATTGAGGTTTGGAAAGTGTGTGCTCATGTTAATACGATGCTGGAATGGCTAGTGATAATTGTGGCTGTTATAAACTGCCAACAGCTGCTGGTATGGAGGAGAAGAGCGATATCTCTATTGGTCGAGTGGACGAACTCGGGATTAGCAGCGACTGAAATATATTACGGGACAATACTGGAATATAAGCTTCATATCTAAGCTTTGTGTTTGCTGGTAAAGTTTCACAATTGTTGATGCTAAAGAGTCTGTTGAGTGTCTTTGCCCGCAGGCTAAAGGGAGCAGTAAATCAAATGGAAATTTTGTCTTGTGAGTATTTACTTCTAACCCTCTTTTATTTTCTTCTTTTGATGGCAATAAGAATTTGTTGGCATTCCCAACAACATATTTGGCCATTACGTTGTGGAAGGTTTATGATCCATTAAATCAAGCAACTCTTTTTTTTTCATTTAATGCAAATTATTAAAGCAATTTAGTTTCATAAATTCTTTAAATAACGTGGAGGAATGTGGCCCGAGAGACTGAGAACCATTAGCTAACAGCAGGTAAAATAATAGCTACTACCAGCATCAATATATCTGCCAGTTGGCTAAACTACCCTGCCCCTGCCAGTGTGGTTACCGGGCCATAACCTAGTAAGGTATTACTGTAACAAGCGGGAGGCCTCACGGTCACCAGGTCCAGCCCACTGTTACCAGGTCCAGCCCACTGTTACCAGGTCCAGCCCACTGTTACCAGGTCCAGCCCACTGTTACCAGGTCCAGCCCACTGTTACCAGGTCCAGCCCACTGTTACCAGGTCCAGCCCACTGTTATATTTCCAGGTGGTGTTGGGTCCAGGAAGCCATTTGTGTCGAACCTAAGACCAAAACAAGTGAAGCTGCATAAGGCCGATTGTTCCATGAGAGGCGCCCAACCACTTGGGCTGGACGGTAGAGCGACGGTCTCGATTCATTCAGGTCGGCGTTCAATCCCCGACCGTCCATAAGTGGTTGGGCACCATTCCTTTCCCCCCTGTCCCATCCCAAATCCTTATCCTGACCCCCTTCCAAGTACTATATAGTCGTAATGGCTTGGCACTTTCCTCCCTCCCTCCCTGCCTCCATGCGAGGCAGTTTCACTTTATACAAAACTCACGCCACTCATGCAAATGACATGGAAGCCAATGTTCTCCCTCCTGTGGTAATGGGGGAAATAATGAGAAGTCTAATGGTGCTCGTTAACAAGCGCCAGGACGAGCAGGAAGTCATTCCCTGACTAACCAGCTACAGCTCCATGGCGCGGCACCGATTGGGCGACCAAATCATTCCCTTGATGACCTACGTAGGGTTAGGTAACTATCAGGAAGGAGCACCGAGCCATTACGACTATATGACACTTGGAAGGGATAGGAGGAGAAGGATTTGGGATGGGACGGAGGGAAGGAATGGTAACGAACCAGTTATAGTAGGTCGGGGGATTGAACGCCGACCTGCAAGAAGCGAGGCCGTCGCTCTACCGTCCGTTAGACTGCTCGACCCAGCAGTCTTAACTACCTCACCGTTCACTATCTTCCACCATCAAAAACTCGTAAAGGTTCACATTTGTTGTAGTGAGACAAGGAAGATATTGGAACGTGTCAATATACAAGAGGAACACCGGGGAACGTGTTCACTTATACAAGAGGAACACCGGGGAACGTGTTCACTTATACAAGAGGAACACCGGGGAACGTGTTCACTTATACAAGAGCAACACCGGGGAACGTGTTCACTTATACAAGAGCAACACCGGGGAACGTGTTCACTTACACAAGAGGAACACCGGGGAACGTGTTCACTTATACAAGAGGAACACCGGGGAACGTGTTCACTTATACAAGAGGAACACCGGGGAACGTGTTCACTTATACAAGAGGAACACCGGGGAACGTGTTCACTTATACAAGAGGAACACCGGGGAACGTGTTCACTTATACAAGAGGAACACCGGGGAACGTGTTCACTTATACAAGAGGAACACCGGGGAACGTGTTCACTTATACAAGAGGAACACCGGGGAACGTGTTCACTTATACAAGAGGAACACCGGGGAACGTGTTCACTTATACAAGAGCAACACCGGGGAACGTGTTCACTTATACAAGAGCAACACCGGGGAACGTGTTCACTTACACAAGAGGAACACCGGGGAACGTGTTCACTTATACAAGAGGAACACCGGGGAACGTGTTCACTTATACAAGAGGAACACCGGGGAACGTGTGAGCGACTAAGAGGTTCGGGTCGCCGCCAGAGACGGGGCCCGGTTACTCTCCGCAACACGAGCCACGATTTCCGGGTTAAGACGGATCAGAGTGGCGGCACTCGCCTCACCAACCGGACTATTGCTGTTAGTCCGACACAAGCGTGATGGATGAGGGTCCAGCCACCCGCGACCAACTCCAGGCACTGTCTGAGGGGGGGATGATCCCTGTCGTCTAGCGCCTGGCAGTGCCTGGGAGTGATAGCTGTCGACCAGCGCCTGGCAGTGATAGCTGTCGACCAGCGCCCGGCAGTGCCTGGGAGTGATAGCTGTCGACCAGCGCCCGGCAGTGCCTGGGAGTGATAGCTGTCGACCAGCGCCCGGCAGTGCCTGGGAGTGATAGCTGTCGACCAGCGCCTGGCAGTGCCTGGGAGTGATAGCTGTCGACCAGTGCCCGGCAGTGCCTGGGAGTGATAGCTGTCGACCAGTGCCCGGCAGTGCCTGGGAGTGATAGCTGTCGACCAGCGCCCGGCAGTGCCTGGGAGTGATAGCTGTCGACCAGCGCCCGGCAGTGCCTGGGAGTGAGAGCTGTCGACCAGCGCCTGGCAGTGCCTGGCAGTGATAGCTGTCGTCCAGCGCCTGGCAGTGCCTGGGAGTGATAGCTGTCGTCCAGCGCCTGGCAGTGCCTGGGAGTGATAGCTGTCGTCCAGCGCCCGGCAGTGCCTGGGAGTGATAGCTGTCGACCAGCGCCTGGCAGTGCCTGGGAGTGATAGCTGTCGTCCAGCGCCTGGCAGTGCCTGGGAGTGATAGCTGTCGTCCAGCGCCTGGCAGTGCCTGGGAGTGATAGCTGTCGTCCAGCGCCCGGCAGTGCCTGGGAGTGATAGCTGTCGACCAGCGCCTGGCAGTGCCTGGGAGTGATAGCTGTCGTCCAGCGCCCGGCAGTGCCTGGGAGTGATAGCTGTCGTCCAGCGCCCGGCAGTGCCTGGGAGTGATAGCTGTCGACCAGCGCCTGGCAGTGCCTGGGAGTGATAGCTGTCGACCAGCGCCTGGCAGTGCCTGGGAGTGAGAGCTGTCGACCAGCTGCAGTCAGGGGCTGAAGGTGATCATTTCCGACCAGCTTGGTCGACCCTATGCTCTGGCAGAGCCTATGGGTGACATAGCTGTCAAGAGATACAACATCGCGTGTTAATCAGTCAAGAATTTGCTTAAAAAAAAAATTGCATGCACGATTACTGTTCCAGGGAACAACTGGAATGCTCCTTGCACACTCCTCAGGTTTCCGGGACGCCTCGGCCGTACCCGCGATTACTCGTGTTTACGGAACGTTTTGTTCACGGAACGTTTTGTTCACGGAACGTTTTGTTCACGGAACGTTTTGTTCAAGAGTTACCCCACAATTGAACATCACTTTACACAAGCAGTATATCATCACTGTGAGCTCCTGTTCCAAATATATTTTAATAAGAGGGGTACCCGGCGGCCCTCGGGTCTCTCTCTCCACCCCTTTCAAACACCTTCCCCTCTCTCATAATCTTCTCTCTTTCATCTCCTTCTCTATCCCTCTCTCCTCCCATCTTCCTAGACCTACCTTCACTATCTTCCATCCTAACTAACATTTAATAAACTAGATGTAACGTAGGATGGATTTTTATTTTATTTAGCGAGTGTAAATTGGTGTGATGTGCTATTTAATGCAAAGGGGTCGAGGGGGCTCGACCCCCGACCACCCTATGTCATACCCGTAACTCAGACCATTCATCCCGCAAAGTTTCGTGAAGGCTACGCCCCCAAGTGGATAGACATTCATTCAGGTATAGATATGTCCACAATTTGGATAAAAATGCATGCATAGTGAGTAAATAATATGCATCGATACCCAGTGCCAACAGTAGTGAAGGGGGGAGAGTGCCAACAGTAGTGGAGGGGGAGAGTGCCAACAGTAGTGGAGGGGGGAGAGTGCCAACAGTAGTGGAGGGGGGAGAGTGCCAACAGTAGTGGAGGGGGGAGAGTGCCAACAGTAGTGGAGGGGGAGAGTGCCAACAGTAGTGGAGGGGGGAGAGTGCCAACAGTAGTGGAGGGGGGAGAGTGCCAACAGTAGTGGAGGGGGAGAGTGCCAACAGTAGTAGAGGGAGAGAGTGCCAACAGGACGTCACACCCTTACACGATCACCCTTCCTATGCAGCACCAGAGGCGTAGGAGGGATTACTGTTGTTGTAGGGGGCGTAGAGTGCATGGTTAGGGGGGGGATAACGGAAGGGGGGGAGGGGGAGAGAGGGCGTGGCAGAGCAACAGGATAATTGAGGTGTGGCACTGCTTGGCTGGTGGGGGGGGGGGGGGGTGGGGAGGGGCACCGGGCGGCCATGTGTGTGTGGATATTTTCTTCATTTGTGTGAAACATTTTCCTTCCTTGATGGTGTTGTATACTGGGTGGTGGTGTATACTTGTATACTGGGCGGTGGGGTATACTGGGTGGTGGTGTATACTGGGCGGTGGTGTATACTTGTATACTGGGCGGTGGGGTATACTGGGTGGTGGTGTATACTGGGCGGTGGTGTATACTTGTATACTGGGCGGTGGGGTATACTGGGTGGTGGTGTATACTTGTATACTGGGCGGTGGGGTATACTGGGTGGTGGTGTATACTGGGCGGTGGGGTATACTGGGTGGTGGTGTATACTGGGCGGTGGGGTATACTGGGTGGTGGTGTATACTTGTATACTGGGCGGTGGGGTATACTGGGTGGTGGTGTATACTTGTATACTGGGCGGTGGGGTATGGAAAAAGACGCAATGGTGCTGTGGCACAAGAAGAGGGGGAGGGGGTCCGGGAGTGATGGGGGTCCCGAGGTGCCACAAAAGGGGGGGGGGACACTGGTGCGGCCCAGAAAGAGGGGGGTGGAGTGGTGGGGCAGGGGGGTCGTAATCCCCCAGGAGAGGCTGGTCAGTGTCATCCCGGTCATAAATGTTTAAAATGGTTCAGACGCCGCACCATGAGGCTTCCTGGTTGGGTTCAGGTGTTCTGAACCCCCGTACCTTCGTCAGGCTGTGAGCGAGGGAGGAGAGTTTTATCTGCCTCACTGTGGGGTGTCCTCACCAGCCTCACTGTGGGGTGTCCTCACCAGCCTCACCGTGGGGTGTCCTCACCAGCCTCACTGTGAGGTGTTTCCTGCCTCACTGTGGGGGCATTTGGTCATTGTTTATGTGGACGGCCTACCGTCCAAATGCTATTTAATTTAGCCGCTAAGCCCTTCTGAATGACAAACACTACACGCGACTCACAACTGTTGATGTTCGAACATTTCTCGAACCGTGCTTCGCTAACGACTAGCTGTTCTCAGCAGCCATTATACCGGCAATCGCGCTGCCCATTGGTCCGTCTTTGAGCGGAAACTAGGATCTTGACGGCATCGGGAACAACCTCATACACCCCAAGGACCTTGCCCTTCCCACAGGACTACACAACAACGCCGTAACCCTGTATCGAGGCTACGTGAACACCGTCCAGTGAGGGAGGGAGGTACTCTCCCTGCAGCCGATATGGCTGGAGTGTCGGCTTGTGGGCCGTCCAGGGTGTAGGGTGCAGAACACCCTCCTCAAAATGGACTCCTATGTCAACAGTGTGCTTCCTGATGGGGTCCTGGGAAACACGCCTTTCCTGATTGGTCAGCTCGTTTCATAGAGCCCGAATTTTGGTAAAACACACACACACACACACACACACACACACACACACACACACACACACACACACACACACACACACACACACACACTGCCACAGAAGCATGGCTCTGGCCGTCCTCTTCCCGGGAGATCATGTCCAGTGGGTGACCCATGACAGGGAGGCAAGGGGAGGCCCGGGGTGGCCCCATCACCCATTCCCCCTCACACAGGACACAACAGGTGGGCGTCAGGGCGGTGAGGGGTGAGCGGTCCCCACCCCCCCCCTCACTCTTCCATTCATCACCTGCCTCATAACTGTCGAGGCTGACAGGTCAGAGGTCACATCAGCTGACCCTTACTCTTCACTATGTTGAAGCTTATATATGTTGTACCTAATAGCTTGAGCTTGGCCTTCTATGCAAGACCCGATTGGCATAATAAGCCAGATTTTCCTGAAGTTATATATTTTCTAATTTTCTTCTTGTGAAATGATAACGCTTTTCATTGCATTATATATGCATACATTTATTTAATTTGAGTTAAAACTAACGTTTGAGAATGGAGAATGAGAATCACTTAAGAATGAACCATGTAGGTTCGAAACATTGTGCAATTTTATAATAAGTGTAATACATTCTATAGTAATTCACTTTTTTCTTCACCTTGAAAAACGAACATGACTTTTGGAGAACTCCTCTGGCAACTAAACCCTGATGCAAGAATAATACTTAGAGGGATAGAAGCCCTAAACCAGAAGATAGTAAATACAGAATATGCGGTCATGTTCAATGAGACATGTTTAAAAGAAAACCTGCTGCCAGTACACACCAGTATGTGTATGTGTAATATATATATATATATATATATATATATATATATATATATATATATATATATATATATATATATATATATATATATATATAATCACATATATAATATGTGATACAAAGACGAGTGTTGTACCACTGTGCCAACCAGCCTTCACTAGCATGGCAGTCTTTATGAACTCATTCAAACCCATGCCCAAGTGCATTCCGGATATGTGGTCAACTATTTCATCTATTTCTATTTCTCTATGATTGATATTCCCAGGTATTAGAATCTTAGTCCCTCATTCCCCTTGTCACTGTGGCTATATTTTTTTCATTGTATTTATACAAATATCGTTGCATTTATCATTCTTCCTCCTAGACCTTCTATTGTTTGGTGGGGTGATTTGATTGGGGTAAATTCTAGTGATTTATGGATTGTAAATCACTGCTGCCACTATCTTCTTGTCTCCAACTATTGTTTTACCCAATATGTACTCTTGCTAATCGGTTTTCTCTTGATACTTTTACCTCCGCAAACTCCAGTGAAGTTGTAGTAATAGGACTACCCCCCCCCCCATCCGTCAACCTCCACTCCTGTTCACGCTTTCTTCCCTTATTACTTGATATTCCCGTGGGAAGATTGCATTTCCTATAAACTTGGCAGCCTCATTTCCATTATTGCGATAACATGTGGCTGCTCTTCTGCCACTCGTTCCTGTAACTCTACCCCTTTATTTGTAATTCCATCTGCATTTAGATGTACAAATTCCATCTGTAGATAACTTTAATGCTGTGTGTTTGGAGTGACTCATGATACTGGTTCAATTCCCCGTCCCGCTCCAACGATTTTCGCAGAAATCATTGGAGCTGTTGTGATTTCCTTGTGTTGGAAAAAATGTCACGCTATGGTGATTTCCTTGTGTATTTAACGTTACTGGGCTGCTTTTTTTTCCGTCTCAAGTGATAATGGCTCCTGTTGGTGTGTGTGTGTGTGTGTGTGTGTGTGTGTGTGTGTGTGTGTGTGTGTGTGTGTGTGTGTGTGTGTGTGTGTGTGTGTGTGTGTGTGAGCTAGTGCCTCCTATTTTAGCTCCCGGACCCAGATTCACGAAGCAGTTACGCAAGCACTTACGAACGTATACATCTTTCCTCAATCTTTGACGGCTTTGGTTACATTTATTAAACAGTTTACAAGCATGAAAACTTCCCAATCAACTGTTGTTATTGTTATAAACAGCTTCCTGGTGCTTCGGAGCTCATTAACTGTTTAATAATTGTAAACAAAGCCGCCAAAGATTGAGAAAAGGTGTACAGGTTCGTAAGTGCTTGCGTAACTGCTTCGCGAATCTGCCCTCCCCCCCCCCCCCCCCCGGTCTCTTGCTTTCAGTACTCTCCTTCCCACCGGCGCCCTTTATTCCTCTGGTGTGTCACGCTGGGTCTGGGCCCCTCATCTTCCACCTGGTACACACCATTAAAAACTGTTCTCGGTCCACTGCTCGCCTTTTGCTGTAGCTGTGCGAGCAGCCTGCTCACCAGCCCTGTGCTTCCTGCGGTGTCGTAATGATATACCTTCCACTTATTCTTTGGTCTGGTATATTTTTCAAATAGTGTTTTTGCAGATTTTACCTAAGAAATGCCTTTTATTGTGTTTATACTGTAGTGAATCTGTTGCAAGTATAAATATGGATTTTCTGATACAGTTCAGCCAATTTTTTTTAACATGGGTTCAATCATTTTGTTGACCAGACCACACACTAGAAGGTGAAGGGACGACGACGTTTCGGTCCGTCCTGGACCATTCTCAAGTCGATTATCAAGTCACAATCGACTTGAGAATGATCCAGGACGGACCGAAACGCCGTCGTCCCTTCACCTTCTAGTGTGTGGTCTGGTCAACTTACTTTAGCCACGTTACTGTGACTCATCGCCTTCAATCATTTGTTGTAAAATTTAAAAAAAAAAATAATTGCCTCGGTTATAATTATTTGATGGTTTTCAAATTTATTCTTCTGATCTCGATTGGCAAAGAATTTATAAATCTTTCTCAAAAATGTTAAAATTGATTAGCAACCCGATACACACTTAGTTTATAATAATAACCAGTGAATATATTTTATATTTTATATATATTTTATATTTTATATAATATATATATATATTTTATATATATTTTATATTTTATGTTTTCTCTTAAATATGTGTGCTAATTTCCCCGAGTCTCTTGATGACTAAGAACGTAACTCTCGCTGTTTGAATTCCTTCCAAAGTAGAACAAAAAGTGTTATATCTAAATGTTCTGTTCCCATTCGTATTCCATTATTTTTTAGTGACACTTTGCAGAGAAAGATTTACAAATTAATTACCAATCGAGATTAGTAGAATAAATTTGAAAACCATCAAATAATTATAACCGAGGCAATGTTATTTAATTTTGTTGTAAAAGTATTGTAAATACAATACTTAGTATTGTATTTACAAGTATTGTTTTTGCACAGTTCGTGGCGGGAGAGAGAGGTCGTGTGTCATGTGAAGTCTCTTGCATGGAATATCCGGGGATTTGTAGCGCTTCTTGTTGCCTGGGCTCTAGGATGACCTCTGAATGCCCAGGGATGAGAGATGACCTTTGAATCACAGCCATACGCCAGGGTAATGGGGTCACACACACACACACACACACACACACACACACACACACACACACACACACACACACACACACACACACAAGGATAAAGATATCTTTCATAAACGAGGCAACGAAAGCGGCAATCTTATCCAGGCTTAGCATACTTCTCCATGTAAGAGAATACAAAGATGTTTTTTTCTGCAGAGGGACATGAAGCGGGAGGAGAGAGAGACAGGGCAGTAGAAACACGAAAGAGCCGCAAGCACAGTGAAGGGAATGAGGGAGCCACAGGCTTCAACTTAGTATTTTCAGTAACTTCACAGGGGGAGTGGGAAACCCTCCACCGGGAGGCCAACAACCCCAGAGAGGAGTGTGACACAAGTCATCCACCATACCACCCTACAACAGTCCTCCCATAATCACCACCTACGCCTCCCATTGAGACCCCCCAGTCCATGTCCTCCTTGTTTCCCCTGGGAGCCGGTCGGCCGAGCGGACAGCACACTGGACTTGTGATCCTGTGATCCTGGGTTCGATCCCAGGCGCCGGCGAGAAACAATGGGCAGAGTTTCTTTCACCCTATGCCCCTGTTACCTATCAGTAAAATAGGTACCTGGATGTTAGTCAGTTGTCACGGGCTGCTTCCTGGGGGTGGAGGCCTGGTCGAGGACCGGGCCGCGGGGACACTAAAAGCCCCGAAATCATCTCAAGATAACCATCTCATGCCCTCATATCCATTTCAAAATTCAGAGACAATTCTTAATAACCTTGACTTAACCTAACCTGAAATTATAATATTTGTAGTGATACATCTATATTTTTTCATGAAAGATGTCCATGATTGGGAGTAAGGGTCAAAACTCTATGAAAAACACATACACAAATTTAATTCAGGCTTTATGAAAATCGCAAGGGTCGCTACCAATGCCGATATTTCTTAAAGCATGGCATATTGGCCGACCTCCAACTGGCTTATGACACTTGCATAACCCCCCTCCCCCATGTTTCACATGTGAAAGTCTGGCCTCTAACTTCAGAGAGACACACATTTTATATATATAGATGTTCTTCAAGACATGAATGTCTTCTGTAATTATAGATTAAGTCAATTTTCCTGCAATAGATATAAAGCTAATTGAACAATAGTTCGACACAAGCGATTTACTTCCCTTCTTGAAAATGGGCACCACATTGGCAACCCTCCACGACTCTCTCTCTCTGCTCGACTCTAATGATGGATTAAATATGCAAGAGAAGGGCTCATTACGCTCTTATTTACATTCTTTAAAAACATTGGCAAATACATATAGCCTGGTCCTGGGGAATTACCAGGCTCTAATTTGCCAATTAATTTAATAATTTCCTGGTAACCACAATACCAGTTAATACCTGGTTAATACCAGGTTAGTTAACACCGAGTCAACTTGTTCCTTTCACAACCCAGTTTTCAACTGCAGGTATAATATTAATTCTTCTCTTATAAATACAGAGACGATTCACGTATTGAAAATGCCACTCATTTCTTTGTCTTGAATATTAACCTGACATTTGTCTGGTCTGGCTCATTTCTCACCGGCCACGTCTTCTCCTTCATCTTTGTTCAATATATCTAGAAAAGTAGAATTTATCTCTGCTTGTTCAGTTCTTCTTCACAATTTCTTTTAACTTTTTTTATCTCGTTAAATATTTTTTTACCATTTCAAGGTTGACTTCACCATTCTTAATTCATTTGTAGATAGTCCTTTTTTCCGATAACATTCGTTAGTTCACTGGTTATCCATTTGGATAACATTTAACATTTGGATATCAATTTAATATAACATGAACTCAGGAATTTTTTTCACTGCCACATAATCCACCAGCCCGTCCTCTTGAGTGACCAGAACGGACAAAATATGCCATACTAAAATCCACGACCCCAAGCCACCTCCTGTTTTATTTATTCTTCCAGAATTAAAAGGTCACCCATGACTCAAAGATTGCTAGACCTAGATGCTCTAGATATTTCTACCCCCATATGTATCTTCCTTCTATTCTCTTTGGTGGCCTATAACTGCTATTATTAGGCTAGCATTGTTTTATATTTAATTCTGTCTAAATAGTACCTGTGTTTTGGCTTTGTTTTGATTTCCTCTTTGACTTTATATATATATTACATTTTCTTTGACAACATTTTTCTCCCTTTCCTCTTTTTATTAGTGATAAATAATTGGTATTTCTTTATTTTATATTCAGACAAAAGTTCCCTGTTCACTGTATTCATCTTTGTTTTCATTGAACAATAATATTTGTTGTTTGTGTGAGCACGAGTGTACTCAACTGTGTTACTGTGAGTGTTAACACTCGTGGTGCTTGTGTAGTACACCTTTAGGGTGTTGTGTCCTGCACATTCCTGACCTTTTTACTTTCCTCAAACTTTCTACATTCACTTCACAACTTTAGCTTATATGTTGATGTCCTCTCCCCATAATGTCCCCGTGCTGCTGTGGCTGGTGCTGGTGGTGATGGTGGTGGTGGTGGTGGTGGTGGTGGTGGTGCTGGTGCTGCTGCTTTCACCTCATTCACTTTCACAGCCAGATTTCTACTCTTTTACAGTTTAAGAGTTTTGTTAACTACTTTTTCCAAGGAGTCCACTAAGGCCGCTACTCCGTTCCCAGGTTGGTGCACCCCGCCCGTCCCTGGCCTAAATGAGTTCTTGCCAATATAACAAATCTTAATTACACTATACTACACATTTGTTCATTTGAATCTTATTTGTTCATGAATGAACTAGCTCGCCTCCCAGCCCAGTCTTCCGGGCAGTCATAGATTAATGCAGTGACTCTGACCCCACGTGGTCGTCATATTTATATGTTCAGTTTTGTATGGAGTTAACTTCAACGACATTTTTCGTCTAATCTCTTCCATCTATTGACGTCTCTAGCATTTAGAAAGTTTTTTCTGGTGTTTCTGTAACTCGTTTGTGTCTCTAGTTTCCATTTATCCCCCTCGTTCATAGCTTTAAACAGTGCTACTTTTGTGTAATTTGTCAAGTACCCTTATAATCTTGTATGTTGTGATCATGTTCTCCTATTTCTCCTCTCCAACCAGTGTGATGAGATCCAGTTCCCTCAGTCTTTCCTCGTAGTTGAAGCCCTTCAGCTCAGAAACAAGTCTTGTTGCATATTATCGACCTTTTTCTGGTCCTGACATGTCTTTTTGAGGTAAGTGTGAACCTCAAAACAGTTGGGTGAACAGGGACGAACAGTTAAGGATTGGTCAATCCTCCCCGGCCAGGTCACAGGTAAAAGACTTCCAGGAAGCATTTGTTAAGTTCGTCACATACTTCCTTGTCATTCTTCAGGTGGCCTCGTTCCCTTTTGTGCCAACTGATCACCTGGTCGTTCAGAGCCGTCGGTCTCCGGATGTGGCTATAGAATATAGCCTTTGATGCTGTGTCAGTCTCGGACTGCTCCCAGTCACTCTCTCTCTTAGCTTCTGCGTACTTGTTGCTTCTCCGTTTGTAAACACTGCCACTCCATATTGCATTATAGTCTCTCTATTTCTTCGATCTGCTTTTGTTTCTACTGTTATTGTTTTGACTCTAGGCAAGCCATGGGCTAGTGCTCTCCTTCGCTTCTTAAGCCCTTCGTGGTGGTATGAACCTCTACACAACGTATGCGTGTGTGCGTGTGCGTGTGCGTGTGCGTGTGCGTGTGCGTGTGCGTGTGTGTGTGTGTGTGTGTGTGTGTGTGTGTGTGTCTGTCTGTCTACTTGTATGTGAGTCAGATACGTCGAGGAGGGGCGCTAGAGAAGGTCAAATTCAAGGCCTTCCCCTACAGGTGCCACCTCTCCGCCTCTATTGATCTACGGGGTAACATAAGGTTGACCTCGGCTCCTAGAGACCTCCTGCGCCAGGAAATGAGGTCATTGGGGGGGATGTGTGGTCGTTGCATTAATTAACTCGGTGATTGCACATGGGAGGGGTCGTAGCAATGGTGGGCGTAAGGGACGGCAGGGACAGACAGGGGACGGAGGTAAGGGACGGCAGGGACAGACAGGGGTCGGTGACAGAGATGCTACAGCAAGGGAGGAGGAGGAGGAAGCTAGAGAGGGTGATCGGAATATATATTACAGGGAGAGCTACTACATGTACAGTGTTGGAGTAGTGACACCAGGTGTGTTGTGTGTGTTAGTAACACCAGGTGTGTTGTGCATGTTAGTAACACCAGGTGTGTTGTGTGTGTAACACCAGGTGTGTTGTGCATGTTAGTAACACCAGGTGTGTTGTGTGTGTAACACCAGGTGTGTTGTGCATGTTAGTAACACCAGGTGTGTTGTGTGTGTAACACCAGGTGTGTTGTGCATGTTAGTAACACCAGGTGTGTTGTGTGTGTTAGTAACACCAGGTGTGTTGTGTGTGTTAGTAACACCAGGTGTGTTAGTGTGTGTTAACACCTGGAGCACACACTAAGGAGAGAGGAAGAGCGGGAGCTGCACAACAATGACAAGTCGACCACCACAAAAACTCATATATCTGAACTACTCTGGTCTCATGTTTACAACCTAACAGGGAAAGTTATCTCTATACGACAGTTATCGCAGATGACGTGAAGGTGACACACACAGACTGCATGTCATGGTACTCCAGAGTGCTTCAGAAGAATCGAGCTAAATAATAATAACAGATGGTAGCTTAACTTTAACCCGAGTAAATGCAAGGCAATGAGAGCCGAGCCAGAAGCAGAGACCACAAGCTCAGCGAACATTAAGTACGTTTTGACAAACCTTGACGGGCAAATTGACAAACCTGACAAACTTGACGGTCTTGATATACTGCCTATGAGAGAGAGAGGCAAGTGTTAGATAATGCTAAATCAGTATTGATACGAGACTAGTTCCGGAACGGAGAGACCTGGAATACGAAGACTTCAGGAGACGAATCTCACTAAACTAGAAACAAACAAATAGATGATTACGACACAAAAGATGAGCTGCGTAGCATGAGCACAAGCAAATACACGAGTTGTTGATGACAGCTAAGAGAGGCGGATGGGCCAGGCGGATGTTAGGAAATGTTTATTTAGTCTAAAAGTTGGCAAAACTGATGGCCATACCTTGAGCCACACCTCAGTGTGGACCAGAGGCAGCCACACCCGGCGCTCTCGCCCACAGGTACAAGCACATAAGTACAAATAGGTAAGCACAATTGAGAATGTATAATTAGCCGAGTATACAAACATACCTACATACATACATACATACATACATACATACATACATACATACATACATACATACATACATACATACATACATATATACATATATACATACATACATACATATATACATACAAAGAGTGGTCAAAATAAGACCACTCTTCTTCCTCAAGCTCCTCTAGCCTCCCCCCCTTCCTCTTGATCCTCCCTACCCTCATCTAGGGGCCTCTCCCACAGGCCCCCCAGCCCCCTCCCTCCCTTTAGCTCCCATCAAAGTAAAATAAACGAAGCGTAAGCATGAGAAATAAAAGAAGAGCAGCGGGAATAGAGTTAGAGAGGAGAGATAAGGTGCGATCATGAGAAATACCAAACGTGAGAGTGTAGTGAGGCACGGTGCTCGGGGCGGCAGAGGAGGGGAGGTGTGGGAGAGGAGAGGAGAGGAGAGGAGAGGAGAGGTGGGGGCGGAGGAGGTAAGAGGTAAATGAAGAGAGACGTGTGTGGAGAGAGAAGCAGGTCGTTCCGTATGAGTACAGTTGTTTACCTGTCTCGTCCCTCTTCCTCATCCTGGGAGTTTGGCTTGCTGCCTCCCTCACAGTGGCGGGGGGAGAGGTGAGGGAGGGCTCGGGGGGAGAGGTGAGGGTTAGGGGGGGGGAGAGGAGAGTGCACCACAGGGGAGGGAGTCACCAGGTGGGCAGAGACACAGGTGTCAACTCCATACAGACCTTCCACTAACCTACTAATGCCGTGTTTGTTATGCTTCATACCAAAAATATACATAGGTGTGTGTGTGTGTGTGTGTGTGTGTGTCTGTGTGTATATTCACCTAGTTGTTCTTGCAGGGGTTGAGCTCTGCTCTTTCGGTCCGCCTCTCAACTGTCAATCAATCAACTGTAACTAACTACTAACTAATGTTTTTTCCCACACACACACACACACACACACACACACACACACACACACACACACACACACACACACACAAGTGAGGGAGGGAATAGCTAACCAGGAACCACTGGAAGAGTTTGAGATTACCAGTGGGGAAGTAAGGAAGTGTTTACTAGAGTTGGACGTGACGAAGGCTATAGGCCCAGATGGAATCTCCCCTTGGGTTCTAAAGGAAGGAGCAAGAGAACTGAGCCTACCACTCTCCATAGTGTATAACAAATCACTGGCAACAGGGGAACTGCCAGATACTTGGAAAGCAGCTAACGTAGTCCCGATATACAAGAAAGGGGATAGACAGGAGGCACTGAACTACAGGCCAGTGTCCCTAACCTGCATACCATGCAAGCTGATGGAGAAGATTGTGCGAAAAAAACTAGTGGAGCATCTGGAGCGAAGGAACTTTGTAACACAGCATCAACATGGGTTCAGGGATGGCAGGTCCTGCCTCACAGGGTTACTTGAATTCTACGACCAGGCAACAAAAATAAGGCAAGAAAGAGAAGGGTGGGCAGACTGCATATTTTTGGATTGTCAGAAAGCCTTTGATACAGTGCCACACAAGAGGCTAGTGCGAAAGTTGGAGATGCAGGCTGGAGTGAGAGGGAAGGTACTCCGGTGGATAGAGGAATACCTAAGCAACAGGAGACAACGAGTCTGTGTGAGGGGTGAGGTCTCAGATTGGCGAGACGTCACAAGTGGAGTCCCGCAGGGGTCAGTCCTTGGACCTATACTGTTTCTGGTATATGTAAATGATCTCCCAGAGGGTATAGATTCGTTCCTCTCAATGTTTGCCGACGATGCAAAAATTATGAGGAGGATTGAAACAGAGGATGATAGTAGGAGGCTACAAGATGACCTGGATAGACTGAGTGAATGGTCCAACAAATGGCTGTTGAAGTTCAACCCGAGTAAATGCAAAGTAATGAAACTAGGCAGTGGAAACAGGAGGCCAGGCACAGGATACAGAATAGGAGATGAAGTACTTAATGAAACAGACAGAGAGAAAGATCTAGGAGTTGATATCACACCAAACCTGTCTCCTGAAGCCCACATAAAGAGAATAACGTCTGCGGCATATGCGAGGCTGGCTAACATCAGAACGGCGTTCAGGAACCTGTGTAAGGAATCATTCAGAATCTTGTACACCACATATGTAAGACCAATCCTGGAGTATGCGGCCCCAGCATGGAGCCCGTACCTTGTCAAGCACAAGACGAAGCTGGAAAAAGTCCAAAGGTATGCTACTAGACTAGTCCCAGAACTAAGAGGCATGAGTTATGAGGAAAGGCTGCGGGAAATGCACCTCACGACACTGGAAGACAGAAGAGTAAGGGGGGACATGATCACAACCTACAAAATCCTCAGGGGAATCGACCGGGTAAACAAGGACGAACTTTTCAACACTGGTGGGACGCGAACAAGGGGACACAGGTGGAAGCTGAGTACCCAAATGAGCCACAGAGACGTTAGAAAGAACTTTTTCAGTGTCAGAGTAGTTAGCAAATGGAATGCATTAGGAAGTGATGTGGTGGAGGCTGACTCCATTCACAGTTTCAAATGTAGATATGATAGAGCCCAATAGGCTCAGGAATCTGTACACCAGTTGATTGACGGTTGAGAGGCGGGACCAAAGAGCCAGAGCTCAACCCCCGCAAGCACAATTAGGTGAGTACAATTAGGTGAGTACACACACACACACACACACACACAGGAAGTAGCTCCGTAACAGCTGTCTAACTCCCAGCTACCTATTTACTGCTAGGTAACAGGAGCATCAGGATGAAAGAAACTTTGCCCATTTGTTTCTGCCTGGTCCGGGAAGTGTGTGTAAATACGATTATTAAACCGTGGGATTTAGTTCCGGCTATGGTGGCCTTATCCAAGCATGAATCAGGGTCCCAAGTCCTACCCGAGACTGCTTTTTAATGATCACCACCGCTACTGTTGGGGCCATCTTCCTGTGGGTTTGTGTGTGTGTGTGTGTGTGTGTGTGTGTGTGTGTGTGTGTGTGTGTGTGTGTGTGTGTGTGTGTGTGTGTGTGTGTGTGTGTGTGTGTGTGAGAGAGAGAGAGAGAGAGAGAGAGAGAGAGAGAGAGAGAGAGCAAGCAAGCAAGCAAGCAAGCAAGCAAGGCAGACAGATAAATACATACCTATGTACTCTGGTGTGTAAAGCCAGTCTCCCTCGCTCGATTATGCCATAACAAAAGAGAGACAATGCACCTCCACTTTTCTCGTGGCTTCTTGCAAAAAAAAAAGTCATCATCTTTTGGGTTGGATTCCATTGAGCGCGAGCCCGGGAAGCTCCGGCACAGTTATTCATCACGTGTGTCGCCTCCATTCAAGACAGCAAATGTTGGAATACGCCCAGGCAAGGAGAACTACTGGAGATGAGGGCGGAGGCTGGCAGCCACGATGCTGGGAAGGTGAGAGGAGGGAACGGGGGCATTGGAAAGATGCTGGGAAGAAGTGGTGAGGCTAGATCAGGTGCTGTGAGTGCTGCCTGGTGGGGGAGGGAGAGTGCTGAGGGCGTTGTTGAGAAGTGGGACCTACTGGGAAAGTCTGCGGGTCCTGCTGTGTTGACGCTTGTTGGGGCACTTCTGGAGCAGGGAATGACAGAGGAGGAGGAGGAGGGGCTGCTTCGGTGGCTTGTAAGGGGAAGGGGGGCTGCCTGGGGAGGCTGCCTAGAAGCTGCCTTAGGGAGTAACAAGGGACTGCTAGAGGACTGGCGCGGGGCAGCCAGGAGGCCGCCTGTGGACTGCCTGAGAGGGAGGGGGGGGGGTGCTACTATGGTGTTTTGAGAGAATACCATGGGGGCTGATAGGAGCCTGTCTGGGGACTGCTCTGTGGCTGCCAGGGTGCAGGGTGTCTTTACAACTACTAGGCAAGCTGAAATTATAAATAGCTTACTGGTATGGGGGGCTGTAATGGGATAATCTGCTCTTCATTGTTGTTGGAATTTGGCCGACTCATTATATAGTTCCCAAACCATCGTTGTCTCGTGTAACCCAACCCAACAGTGACCTTATCGAACCCAACTCATCCAAAACATCCAGAGAAGTTAGGAATGGAGACTCTTTGGGTGATACCGCTTTGTGTCCCATGAACCACGAGGATACTGTACCAAGCATGGATGTCTTGTGTTTCCCCCCCCCCCCACAGGTGGAAACTCTGCCTCACACGAAGGTAAAGCAGCGCTGTGACGCACATGGGATCATTACGACAGAACTGCACGCTGCTGGGATTTTGTTGCACACACACACACACACACACACACACACACACACACACACACACACACACACACACACACACACACACATACACATACACATACACATACACACACACACATGACCGTATGCAAAATGGTCTGTTTTGTACATACGTGAGTGCTTACATTTAGTTACTGTTTATAAACGAATAACATTGTCCACAAGGCTATCTGCCTACTCACAAATCTGTATTTCTAGCTGATACGTTTTTGGGTGATAAGTCGTCTTTTTAGATGGATAAGTCACCCTAGTTTATTAGGAGCACCAGCACCATTCCTTATGAACCCTTGTCTTAGTTTGAGAGAGAGAGAGAGAGAGAGAGAGAGAGAGAGATAGAGATAGAGATAGAGATAGAGAGAGAGAGAGCGAGCTAGCTTACTGTTGTTTGGGAATCTGTTGGTAGGGGTGGAAATTGGTGTCAGTGTTACCACTGTGAACGCCATCTAGACAGATGAGGTCAGGATAAAAGTACTGGGGTCCCCCCCTACCTGCGGCTCACACGGGCGGCAGGGACGCCCACCGCGGCCAGCTAAAAACACGGACATTGGAATTGAACAGAAAAACAGAAATGTTGGAGCTACACGTCCTACCACAAATACCATTATCACAAACTTCTGATATTACAAATATTTCTTCATTCTTTTCCAGTATATCTCAGTCAGCTGATGACGGAAAAGATTTTGCCATTTTAATGCTTTTAATTGAGCAGTTGAAGGCAGTCACGACTCCCCCAACCAGTCACGCTAGTCTCTTGAACACTTGGTCACGCCTCCAAACTACTCTCCTACCCTCCCAACCACTGTAAGGCCCCCTCCCCCCTTGGCCTCTGCGTCGCAAGGGAGGTAGACTCTCGTGACCGTCAGGGTGATGGAGCGAGAAGAGTTGTTTCCAATCCAAAAGCTTCTCCAGTTTTGGCGGGAAAGAGGAAAATGCATTACTAGCTCGGCGGCAAATGGTAATTACCACGTGGAGGAAGGGGAAGGGGGGGGGGGAGTCTTTCCCTGCCCCCCTCTCCTCTACCTGCTACACTACAACCACCCTCACCATCACTCCCATCACCATCACCACTTTCACCACCATCATCATCATCATCACCATCCTCTCCAGTTGACACGTCACCAAAAATGGTGTACTAAACTGTGTAGGTTAAACATAAATGTGAATGGGTTTGGGTGGATGTAAATAAACAAATCCACAAAGGCCTTGATCAGGGTTCGAACCTAGGCGTTGGATGTTCCCAGACGCGCTCTAGTCGACTGTACCGCGACATGGTAAAAAAAAAATGGCTCTTGTGGATTTGTTCATTTGAGATATATCACGTTATTGTGATTTCTGTGTAGATATACATAGGTAAGTATTGTTAGGTAAGTTCTACTAGGTAAGTTCTGTTAGGTAAGTTCTGCTAAGTAAGTTCAGGTAAATATTGTTAGGTAAGTACGTTACCCTATATATTAGGTAAGCACTGCTAGGTAAGTACTATTACGTCCAGACTTAACCTTTCAGCCGTACACGTCCTCAACTGACATGAGAAACTGCAGAGGAATATTATATAGTCCAGAACACTGGACGCGTGATCCTGTGGTCCCGGGTTCGATCCCGGGCGCCGGCGAGAAACAATGGGCAGAGTTTCTTTCACCCCTGATGCCCCTGTTACCTAGCAGTAAATTAGGTACCTGGGAGTTAGTCAGCTGTCACGGGACACTAAGCCCCGAAATTATCTCAAGATAACCACATTAGTTCATCCAGCATCTTTATTCTTAGATCCTGTACGTGTAGTTAGAGTTGCATGAGGAAGTCTGTCCCGCGTCTCGCTTCCCGGTGTCCTGTTTAAGTTCTCTGTTCCTTCTGACTGTCGTGTTTACTCTATGCATCTGTCCTTATAAATATTGGCCAAATATTCATGGGGTTTTGGCGGGTGGATGGAATCACTTTTGGGTCTTTGTTTGGAGGACAGGCTGGGAGGACAGGCTGGTTTATGAATGTAAAACGGTTTACACACGACTCACAACTGTTCACGTTCGAACACTTCCGGAACAAGTGCTTCACTGACGACTTTTGCTCGAACCACAACGCTGTAAATGCTTCACTCACGTTCTACAAATACAAATAATCGTCAACAGAACCTAAACACCTAACCTATGTATGCAAAATATGTTAATATATTATCATATTAATTTATATTTGAAAAAACTCCCGTTTTGAATGAACAGCATGTTAAAATTTATGAATGCGTCTGTGGGGTCGACCGCTGGATGGAATGGACTTGAGTCGAGGACGGGTTGGCGTCTTGTGGGGCGGCGGCCGCAGGTCATACGAGCCTGGCCTGGGGACAGGTTGTTCCCGTGTTAGACTAAGGTTGCCAGATTAAGCTACAAGTAGCGAATTGGGCTACTTTTGAGAAACCCGCGCTCCCATATTTTTAATTTCGCTACTTGCGACTTTTTGGGCTAGTTTAAAAGCAAGTTGGGCTACTTAGGGCTATTAATATTAAAAAACTCAATGATGATTATTTATGCTTTAATAATATAATGTGTACAAATCACAGCCGCGTCCAACAGCCTGACTTACCTGGTTGATACCTGGTTGATGGGGTTCTGGGAGTTCTTCTACTCCCCAAGCTCGGCCCGAGGCCAGGCTCGACTTGTGAGAGTTTGGTCCACCAGGCTGTTGCTTGGAGCGGCCCGCAGGCCCACATACCCACCACAGCCCGGTTGGTCCGGCACTCCTTGGAGGAATAAATCTAGTTTCCTCTTGAAGATGTCCACGGTTGTTCCGGCAATATTTCTTATGCTTGCTGGGAGGACGTTGAACAACCGCGGACCTCTGATGTTTATACAGTGTTCTCTGATTGTGCCTATGGCACCTCTGCTCTTCACTGGTTCTATTCTACATTTTCTTCCATATCGTTTACTCCAGTACGTTGTTATTTTACTGTGTAGATTTGGTACTTGGCCCTCCAGTATCTTCCAGGTGTATATTATTTGATATCTCTCTCGTCTTTCTCGTCTCGTCGTCTCTCATCTAGTCTGACTGACTAGACCACTTACCCCAGGAGGCCTGGTCCCAGACCGGCCCCCTGGGGACATTGATCCTATTGAAATAAGTTTATTGAGGTACAATACACACAAAGGGATGAGGTAGCTCAAGCTATTCTCACCCCATTCAGTACAACGTGTTAATATATACATAGACACACATCACAAATAAACATATTGCCAAACATTCTGAGAGGTAAACATATACATTTCCTCCTTCACAAGTAGTATGTTATCAGACGTACACACAAATACTTTTATGACCTAGGTATACTGTATAGACAATTTGCAAGAGACATGCAGATAATTCAACAAAATATTACAATCTTGGTGCAAAATTCTTATATCTCTCAAGAATATCATCAACCTTTCCGTTGTGACACATCCAGGCTATTTGTTCAGGAACAGTCCTTATCTCAGTGTTTCTATATACATTAATCAACGGACAATCAAGAACATAATGGGCCAGGGTGTGAGACCTTAACATACCACATAGTTTACACCTCGTGTCATTATCATGAACATCTATCCCACATTGATCCTAGGAACCTTCGGAAGAAAAAGTAACCGCAAGGCAAGGTAATCCTCCCCAGGGGCAATAGATTTCCCAACCTTAATTGTCATTAATACTTCATCCCAAAAGCTACACCTGGTTAAAGAGATCTTCATGAAGGGAAGAAAGTTATCTAGAAATTTCCAGATTGATAAATGATGGGAAAGATCCCCTACAGTTAATACCTTTGTCAGGAAGACGATGGTTGGCAAGGAGCGGTAGTGTAAAGCGGCTGTTAGATCAGTGGGAGTCTTTAACACCTCATTACCAAATAGCTTTTTTCCTCTTGTGATAAATATGTTGCAAGGCAACTATTTTCAATGTACTCTGATCCCTCCAATAAGCTATATTTCACATGTCTCAAACCAATCCTAAATGGTTTTGAAAGGATGAATTTACTTTATCAAAAAGATGAAGCGGATCAGTATAGCCTTCACACTGTCTTAGAAAATTTCACTCTTGGAATACTCAGAAGAATCGTGCATCCTCATCATGTAAAGCTTCATGTTAATTTGGACTACAATTTCATATATCTGCCCCTGGAGAAAGTTGACTTTAGTGCGAATTTTCAACACTTCGGGCCACTAACAGTCAAAACAATTTTATAACCCAGGAAAAGTTTCAAAATATTAAAGAAAGATGCGATATTTTTTTAGTGAAAGCTTGCAAAAACCTTCTTTCTCGTATTCTTAGTAATGTTGAAACTTTAAAAAAGGTGAAAAATCTGTTACCAATCATATGCCTTAGCTACACAAAGCCACCATTTTCAGAACTTCCATTAGTATTAGCTGACCAATCTAAACTTAGTGAAATTGAAAGTCAGTGGCGCCTACTGTTAACCATTGACTGGTCCAACATTTGTGAGGGACAAATTCCAACATCTGAATCGTCATTTTAGACCAATACAATAACTGTCAAGAACGCTGCTGGCGATCCCATACTGATTGACCTCGCCCAGTTTGCCTTGCAAATATACAGCTTGCAAATCAGTAATGCCCTGGTTGAACGGGTATTTTCGAGAGTAACGTCTGTGAAAACTAAACTGAGAAATCGAATGGGACTTAAGCTTTTGACATCAATCTTGAGAATCAAAACATATCTTGAAGAAAATGTAACTTATTGCTCGTCATTTGAACCACTCATGTCAATGCTTAAGTATGAGTCTGCAATATACAAGTACGAGGTTGTGGATGCAGATCAAGATCTTTGTAATCTTCAACTGTAAAGACGTGGAAGGACTCCACACCCATTAGGCTTCAAACAGTAAATATTGATAAGTTATCCTATTATCATATTGATTAAATATATATATGCAGAGATAATATTAACAAAACAATTAAAATCGTTTTATGTACTCTATGTATCATAATATATTACTTTGAAATCCGTATTAGTCACTAAACAAAAAATTGGGCTATTCTTATTACAAATTCGCTACTTTTAGACCGTCAGCTCGCTACTTTCAGCAATTTGGATCTGGCAACCCTGTGTTAGACAGTCAGTGTGTGTCCAGTGATGTGAGTGTCCGCACGCCTTGTCCACGGGCTCCTGGAGACTGGCCACAAGGAGCTGGCTGTGTGTTGGTGTATAGCGATGACTAAGAGGGAGCACGAGTGGAACTGTTGGTCCTGTATCACAGAGCAGGAACTACCTCCACACACCAACTAGTCATGCAACAACAGCTCGGCAGCTGCAGCAGCAAATATTGCAGGTGACACAATATTGTTGGCGTGTTTGATGTCCGGTGCTCAGTTGCCTATCCAGCCAGTGTGGCCTGAATACCAAGAGTGATTTCTCTATACAGTTAAAGGAGAGGATTGTATGATATCCTCACAGACGAGGAGTCACAATAACGTGCCTGAAATATGTTGACCAGACCACACACTAGAAAGTGAAGGGACGACGACGTTTCGGTTCGTCCTGGACCATTCTCAAGTCGCTGGTGACGAGAAAACAAATAGGCACAGTTTCTTTCACCCTGATGACCCTATTAGTTAGCAATAAATAAGGTACCTGGGAGTTAGACAGCTGCTACGGGCTGCTTCCTGCGGATGTCCCCCCTCCGGGCTGGGGATGTGTTGATTGACAGTTGAGAGGCGGGCCCAAAGAGCCAGAGCTCAACCACCGCTAGCATAACTAGGTGAATATACAAACCGCTCGCATGAACGACCATTGCCCCCCCCCCCTCTGAATGCCAGTGAGAAGAGCCCATATTTTATGCAGACTAATTCAGTTTTTAAACGAATATTTTTCCTCCTGCTCTTTAATCATTCCGCTGGCAGTATAAATTGTCGAAGGGAAACAATTTATTTTGCACGTCAGCTAATTTATATTCCAAAAATAATTCTCGGAATAAATATTATTCTTATAAAAATCACATTCAACTGAGAATCATATTCTTCCAAAAATAATTCTTATGCCAAGAATAGTTCGTAATATTCTCAATCATTTATATTAAAATCATATCCCCAAAAATAATATGAGTTGTATAATAGTAATTCCAAACGTGCCAAAAATAGCTCAAATTATATATGAAAATAATTCACAGTCTACGCAAAAAATGATTCAAATGAACGCGATTAAAATATCGAATTTGTCATTAAGCGAAAGTAAAACGGACCCCAGGAGTTAAACTCTCGGTCCTAAGATCGGGGGGGACACTTTTGGGAGGGTTTCCCATTGTCAAGAATCTTATTTGGCGTAGTGAGGTTTCTCCCCCTGTGAGAGCGAGGTTTTTCAGTGAGGTTTCTCCCCCTGTGGGAGCGAGGTTTTCAGTGAGGTTTCTCCCTGTGGGAGCGAGGTTTTCAGTGAGGTTTTTCCCTGAGGGCCACGATACCCTGCACGGTATAGGTGGCCCCCAACAGTTGCTAAACTCCCTGTGCCCGTGAAACTGAGGTGTGGGTAGAGGGGTGGAGTTAAGGCGGCCAGGAGATGCTCGGCCGGCCAATGCCCTGCAGTCACTATACACCCAGACCCACACACCTTTCCCGCATGTGACCATTGACGCCAAAAACTCTCGTTTCCTCTACCAGCGGGAGGTGGCCCCATAGTAGGACAGTCCTCTGGTGGCGAGAACCAAGCACTATGATAGCACCAAGGACTAAACACCCAGGACGACTAATAATCCCCCCCCTCAAAAAGGATGGTTTACCAAAACAGGAGAAAAGACCTCCTCCTCTACCACTGGCGGACCAGGAGTCATAAGTGAGCCTACCAAAAGAAACTACGGAAGCCGATCTAGAATTTCATTCACAGTCATTTTAAGGTTAAACTGATGGGAAGACTGTACACCTGATGACACAAGGAAAGGTTATATTATGAGTGGTCTTATATCTGTGAAACAATGCATAGCCATAGGAGACATTTGACGGATTTGTTCCAACTGTAGGTTATACATGTGAATGACATATAATTCATATATAAAACGCGGGGGCCAGCGTGGTTCCCTCCAATGTTTTTTTACGACGCCTCCATAATTCAACCAGAGGTGGAATCCCCTATTGATAATAAGTTTACACATACATACTTTTACACACTTGGTTTAGAGAACTTCTGGAAGGTCACGAGCCCAGCAACGACCTTGGCAGCTTGTGGAAGGTCACGGACCCAGCAACGACCCTGGCAGTCGACTTGAGAATGGTCCAGGACGGACCGAAACGTCGTCGTCCCTTCACCTTCTAGTGTGTGGTCTGGTCAAAGACCGTGGTAGCTTCTGGAAGGTCACGAACCCAGCAACGACCGTGGCAGCCTCTGGAAGGTCACGGACCCAGCAACGACCGTGGCAGCCTCTGGAAGGTCACGGACCCAGCAACGACCGTGGCAGCCTCTGGAAGGTCACGGACCCAGCAACGACCGTGGCAGCCTCTGGAAGGTCACGGACCCAGCAACGACCGTGGCAGCCTCTGGAAGGTCACGGACCCAGCAGCGACCGTGGCAGCCTCTGGAAGGTCACGGACCCAGCAGCGACCGTGGCAGCCTCTGGAAGGTCACGGACCCAGCAGCGACCGTGGCAGCCTCTGGAAGGTCACGGACCCAGCAGCGACCGTGGCAGCCTCTGGAAGGTCACGGACCCAGCAGCGACCGTGGCAGCCTCTGGAAGGTCACGGACCCTGCAGCGACCGTGGCAGCCTCTGGAAGGTCACGGACCCTGCAGCGACCGTGGCAGCCTCTGGAAGGTCACGGACCCTGCAGCGACCGTGGCAGCCTCTGGAAGGTCACGGACCCTGCAGCGACCGTGGCAGCCTCTGGAAGGTCACGGACCCTGCAGCGACCGTGGCAGCCTCTGGAAGGTCACGGACCCAGTTAATCCAACAGTGTCCATTCGCTCGCTCTGAGCCCTTAATATTTAATATTTCCGGCGTGAACATTTCTGGGTTTTCGCTAAACGGCTGCACTCCTGCTTTCCCGCGCTCGCTCACAAATTCTCCTGGATGCCTTCCAGTTTCCAGGGAGAGTCAAGGAGGAGGCTAATGAAGCACGCCACTTTCCCGCGCTCGCATAGAACCCTTGAAAATTTATATTCGCGTTAGAGGAAAAATTATCACCGTCAATAACTTTGATAATTTTTACTTCTTAACCGCACCTATGCTATAAGAGTTACACCTAAGAATAGATTTCACAAGTGTGTGGAATCCTTATCAGTGTTGTCAACTGTAAACTTTGGTTTACAGTTTAGATAATACAGCCAACATTATCGGAAATGTTTCCTCTGATTAACGTGATCATTCATGTAATTGCTGACGTCTGTAACATGATGTAGGGGACCATGTTGGGTGACAATGTAAACATACACATGCAGGCGTATAAGGAGCGTCCCTCCCACGCTGGCGTATAGGGAGTGTCCCTCCTACACTGGCGTACGGGTAGCCGCGGGCTCACCCTCCTGAACACAATAGGAGCCACCAAACAAAGAAACCATCTTAAGTTCACAGCTCTGCCCTGATTTTAATCTCGGCTGCTAATTTATGGTTACGATTTATCGCACTTTATCGTTGGCATCTCGGAAATAAGTTCGGGCGAGGACTCTGGGGGCTTCACAGTTAAAACAACAAAAAATGAAATATATGTATAATTAGGTATCTAAAATTTCCTCTGTATATTTTCCGACTTGGCTCGATAAAAAATATTGTGCTAATTACTGGAGCATCCAATATTAATATGTGGCTTTTCTTCTTCAGGTATGTGGCTCATATGACATCATTACGTCACGCTGGAGGTAGGGACGTCGCACTTATATATTCAGCAACTCATCATCATTGTTATAACTCAAGTATAACGAGGCCAGTAGGCGGGGTGTGACTAGCTCTGGTAGTGACTGATGATAGGTAGGAACGCTAGCCCATTCCGGCTCTCGTCATCACACCATATATCATTATATATATAATATTTCAGGTTTGGGGGTTCAGGCCTTGTCTGCATACTCAAGGCCAGATCTCATGTCTGTTGTTTTGAACATTTTGAATGCTGTTTTTTTCGAAATTTTTTAATGATATTCGAATATTTTGAAAATCTGTGTGTACTCTAATTATTCTTGCTATAGTTACCTATGGTTTCCATTCATCTCTTGTCCAGAACAATTTACCTCTGATAAGTTATATGGCATCTCATCTTTACGGTTCCTTGGGCCTCCTCTCTTCTGACTCTATAATCTCTATAAACATCATGTTTTGTCATTGTTAAAATCCAGTACCTATTATTTGTACCATCTCTCGAGTATGTATAGATCCTCGTTTATTATCTTTCAGTTCTTCTATGATCTGATCTCTGCCATCCGCTTTGTATATTGAGAAACCTTTAGATATGCTGATATATTTCCGGAATACGAAGAGTCTTGACACATTGTTGGATGAGCATCCTGGTGACGTCTCTCACACTCTGGTGACATCTCATACAATCTGGTGACGTCTCTCACTCTGGTGACGTCTCCCCACACTCTGGTGACGTCTCCCACACTCTGGTGACGTCTCCCCACACTCTGGTGACGTCTCCCACACTCTGGTGACGTCTCCCACACTCTGGTGACGTCTCCCCACACTCTGGTGACGTCTCCCACACTCTGGTGACGTCTCCCCACACTCTGGTGACGTCTCCCACACTCTGGTGACGTCTCCCACACTCTGGTGACATCTCATACAATCTGGTGACGTCTCTCACACTCTGGTGACATCTCATACAATCTGGTGACGTCTCTCACTCTGGTGACGTCTCCCACACTCTGGTGACGTCTCCCACACTCTGGTGACGTCTCCCACACTCTGGTGACGTCTCCCACACTCTGGTGTCGTCTCCCCACACTATGGTGTCTACGTGCTGTGGTTTGCATGCTTCCTGTCTACTCCAGACTACATGGCGGGGCCCCATATTGCCCACACTACACCACAGAGCACTACATTACACCACGCCTCACCATACCACAACAGTCATTGGTGCTTCACACCACAAAACTCCAGATCACCCCACTGATGAACAATTTACACCACTCCATCACCACACTACTTACTACAACACAGCGCATCACTATATCACTTAACACTACACCACACGACGCTACACAGCACTCTTAACTCGTCTTAAAATTTCACACCATACTCGGTACAAGGCCATACCATGAGCACCACATAACCGTCACTATACCCTGGTCTGAAGAGGGACTTTACTGTCTGGGGGAGGTGCAGGTGATTGGTGGGGGATGGCTGAGGGATTGGTTGGTGGGAGGCTTCAGTTAGAATCCTCCCTGGGGACGCTGGCCTGCTGGTGGGGGGATTCCCACTCCCCTCTGAGGTTCCTGGAGACACTGAGCCGAGTCCTGGAGCTGGACCAAAACATGGACTTGCCATCTTCGTAGAACAGCACAATTTCCATCCTTAATTACTGCACTACGCTGGCCAACTAATTGATTTGCTTACAAAACTGTTTGTCAGAGGCTCATTACCCACGGACAAACACTAAATGAGCTGTCTCTTGTAAAGTTCCGCTTTCCAATTAGCCGGTCTTTTCATCCAGTTGTATAACATTCTTCATCAACATTACAGGTAAACAATGGACTCAAAAAACTAATGAATTTTGTTATATCTGACAAACGAATTATTTGTTTGACTGGTAGCTACAAAAGAGAATAAATGTTTCAGACATTCAACTCAAAGAGAACAAATACACGTGTCCCTCGTTTAATACACGTGTCCGTCGTTTAATACACGTGTCCGTCGTTTAATACACGTGTCCGTCGTTTAATCCCAAAAGAACTAAACACTACCATTGCCTTCCATGCAGGTAAACGAGAACGGTCGTCTCAAAGGCAGACCCCAAGACCCGCGTACAACGAGTTTTTCCCCAATAATTCCTGGGTAAAATGATTATCAGACTTGTGTTACATTCAATCCCTAAAGCAAACTGAATAAAATTCTTGTTTCCCATTCAATATGAAAAGAAGTTAATGCAAAATCAGACTCAAGTGATCTGAATACTTCACTTGTTTCCCATTCATGCACAAGATAGGTTAAAAAGGAGACTCCTCTCTTAATCACAAAACTGTACCCAGTAAGAGTCTGGAATCAGCAGCAAGAGAAGTGACTATAACATTTGGCCTCC
>NC_091198.1:8327968-8407968 GCF_040958095.1 Procambarus clarkii
TCAGTCAGCAAATGTTATTGTGTAATAACTTAAAAAAACCAGTGTTGAACGTGATGAAATGTCTCTTTCGTGATGAGCCCTAGTGGCTCGCTGAAGGTGTCTCGCTGAGATGCCTCCCACCTACTAGGTCACATTCGTGGAGTTCTGTTAGGCATGCCAGGAACCCGAGCCAGAACCTGGGCTCCCTCACAGACACAGAGAAGGGTGACACTTGCCACCCCAACAGGAAAGCATCCAGAATGTCAACACACCAATACACTACTGCTGGGTTCAAAGAGACTGAAGGCTCGAAAATGCCAAATAACCTCCCGAAATAATGTAAACAAATAGTCTCTCAAAACACGTTAAGCAGACCACGAGAATGAGAGAAGGAATGTTCCATCAATTCTTTATTTGATATTCACCAGGAAAGAAGAGATATTTGACATTCAGTATCTTTCTTCTTTGGGTAAAGGCAACCATGTCCTTTTGGAAGTAAATATGCAATTATAAATATTACACCTAAAAAAGAATGGGGAAAATAAAATAGTTGAAAAACTTGATGTCAAGAGTGATGTCATTATGGTAAACTTTGCAAGTTCTTTAATGAATTTGATTGGAAAGTGCCACTTTCTATAATGTGGCATTTATCCATATTACATACTATTTGCCGAGTGTTGCTCCATTCATTTATTTTGTCCTGATTTCTTGAAGAGTATGACAATCCTCTAAGTTTCTTGCCTTCCCTAGTAGTGTGGCATCATTAGCAAACATGTTCATATAATTTTCTATTCCTTCTGGTAGATCATTTATACAGACAATGAACATTACTGGTGCTAAAACTGAACTCTGTGGTACTACACTCATAACATTTCTCCATTCTGATTCATTGCCTCTGATAACTGCCTTCATATTTCTGTCAGAAAATATTTCATCCATGCTAGAAGTCTCCCAGTCATCTCTCCAGTATGTTCTAGTTTCCAGAACAACCCCTTATGTGAGACTCAGTTGAAATTCACCAGCAGGAGATCACAGATTCAAGCTAAGGAAACAGAGGTGCCAAAATATATTTGAAAGTTTTCTTTTGCAAACATATTGGTTGACAGTTGGAACAAGTTAATTGAGAAGGTAGAGGAGGCCAAAACCGTTAGTAGTTTCAAAGCATTATGTGACAATTGTAATAACATTAAAATAATAAGCAGACGATGAGTCACAATACCATGACTGAAAATATGATGACCAAACCCCACAGAGAGTAGAGAAATGATGATTCTGTCCATCCTGAATAATTACACAATTTGATAATGGTCCAGGACAGACCGAAACATCGTCGTTTCTCCATTCTCTGATGTATGGTTTGGTCATCATTAAAATAGTAAAGCAAATGCTAATTTTTAGAGGTAGCTAGAGTGGTGCTTTCGTGCATTATTTCCTAATATGCTATTCTGAGTATTATTGTTAAAATTATTAAACTTTTGTAGATTGTATTAATTGAAGAATGATTCTTTGAGTTGTATAATGACAAATTCTTATTTTCTATTTTTAACATTTCATAGCTTATGTCTGTATATTTTATACTTACTTATTTATAATTAATACCCGTTAATGTATTTGTATGGTAGATATGGTCGTCAGTGTTTAATATGGTAAGAATTATAGTATATAATTTAGAACAAATATTAATTTTTGTTTATGGGTTAAACAGTTTATTGGAGAGAGTTCGCTCCAATGATCCAGTTTGGAGGGAAAGTGGCACAGCGTTCATCAATTCTGTGACGCGCCTCTTGGAAAGACTATTAGACTATCGCAATGTGATGCAAGGTGATGAGAACTGTGACAAGAGAATGAGTTGCACTGTTAACCTTTTGGTAAGAAAGCTTTCTATATTCTTTAATAATTATTTTTACTGCATGTTCTTATATCATAAGAAAATTTCTGAGCTCAGGCCCCTCATATGCTCCCTGGGCCAGATGACACTGGACCCCCATGGCAATATTACTATGCTTGGCTCTTGTGATCTCCCATAACCTGATGAGGATCTTTGAAAATGGTCTTATCATCAGGGATAAAGGTAGATAAGGGAGACAATGGCAAGTCTAGCTCCAATCATTACCATGAAAACCTGATTGCTATGACATAGCTGGAAGCAATACCCTCAACACCTCTTGCAAGTGATAATTAACAGCATGGACAAAGCTATTTCTTGTCAAAACTACCCTTACCAAATGTTGCCTCCCGCTAGCACTCTTCTAGTAAATAGAGAGAGCTACATCTTCACTTTCTACCAGTGCCTCACCAGTCATTATCCTGAGATCTGCAATGGCCAGTAACATAGGTTTTGGCTTATTTTTCCATTGGAACTGTTGTCTCGGTGCACAAAATTTAACTATACTTTTCAGGTTCACTTCATAACATATATAGCTAGTTTTCTGGGAGATTCTCTTATTGTGACTCCCTGTTTCTAGCAACCTGGATAGCTCCACCCATTCATATTACACCAGGCCCTTGAAAATCATTTTAAGCCTGCCTGGGACCAGAAGCCAAAACCCGGCTTTCTCCACAGAGGAGCAGGGAGCTGAAAATTCTGGATCATTCAAACTTGAGAAAGACCACCAGAAAAGTAAAGCAAAATAAAACAAACACCACCAAGGTAAACAAAACATAAAAAATGATCCACCTGGTAGGTAGTTTACACTCTAGTAGCACCTGCCCACCACCAGGTGGGTGAATTCCCAGCTACTGGCTCAGCTGAGTTAAGTCAACAGTCACTAAGCCTGGTGTGGTTGTATAAATGTCGGTCCTTGTGTCCACTTGCTCCCTTCAGGTCCTGGTTTTTCAGACAAGTCACAGCCGCCCAAAAGACAGCCGTCACTTATCCCCATTTGCTTGTGTGGTCATTTTTTTAATTTAGTATTTGCTTCACATGCATGTGTTCATGACAGTTACTGCCTGTATGTAATATGAAAAAAAGTTTGCCATAAATTGCATGTGCCTGCCCTGACAGTTGTTTACCATAGTGGGTTTGTGTGGCCATCTCCGAAAGGCTGTTCTCCTGTGGAGGAAACCTCACCCTGAATAGTGCATGAGTTTTTAACTCGTCTATGAGAGACTGATGTTGAGACTAGTCGGGGGGTTTTCTTTTTGAGGAGTTCTGTGCTTGTGTAAAGGTGTGTTGCTTACATCCTTTGCAGCTGCCTTTGCTTCCTATGCTGCATTAGCCTTTGTAATCCTATTTTTGAAGAGCAGCCCCCTGTGTCCAGTGTTCCTGCTTGGTCTTTACCTTTGGGACCCAGCAAACCCCTAGTGGTTATTGGTAAGGTTTGGAATGGGTTGGCTCTACAAGCACGCACTTGTAGGGTGAGAGTTTGAAGAATGTGCCTTAGTCTTATTGTATTCACATGGTCATTCTTACTGCCTCTGCAATGCTGCCTGCTGGGTGGATGATAACTTCCAACCTGAGGCCTGTGATGTGTTTTGCCATTTGATCTCTATTTTGGCTGAATCTTTGTCTCATTGCTCAGCATCTCAGCCTTTACTTTATGAGAGAGGTTTTTCTGTATACATTGTTTGCAGCTTGGTGTCAGTGTTGTTTTCCCAGAGTTGGCCGCTTTTGTCTTTTCGTGGTCTGGAGTTAGAGAGGTTGGTGGTTTCCACCTGTTTTAATTTAGCCTTCGTCTCTCTCTCCTTCAGGACCATCTGATGCAGTTCATCAAGCTGTGAGGCTTCTTCTTGCCCCTAGTCTCCAAAGTGTCTGAAGGTTTTGGAGCATGGTGATGGTGTTTCTTTGGGTAAGGTTAAGCCTCCTTTGGGTGTTGTCTCTTCCACATTGGCAGCAGAGGTAGTTGAGCCAGTCACTTCCTGCCGAAGAGCCGCTGCCATTTGTTTCTCTAGGGTATTACCGGTTCTGATCCTTCTCTTTGGGGAGACACTTTTCATTCCTCTGCACCTTGTACAGAACACAAATCAAAGAGTCGTAGCTCAACCCCGCAAGCACAGCTAGGAGATTATAACTCTGCCATGGAGTCTTAGTGTTTTTGGGCTTCTGGGGTTGGGAAGGAGCCCAAGGAGGGTGAATGGGTGCCATTCAACCCCAATTAGTGTTTGGGTGTCTCTACTGAGGGTTATTCTCTCAAGGTGGAGCGTTTGCCTTACCCTCCTCCCATGTTTGTCATGGATTCCTCAGATGCTCCTCTCTGCGTTCATTTCCAGAGTCCATTTCAATCTTCAAGGGGCAGCCCATATGTGGAGGTTTTCAAACACCCCATTCACCTGGGCTTTAAACACCCATCTTTTTGCCCTCGAAGGCATGTAGGAATTTGTTTTGGTTTCTCATCGAGGATCAGGACTGTGTGGCCTTGATATACTGTACCTGTCTTCTATAGACTTGGAGTCAGCCTTGCCTTACTAGGTTGTTCCAAGGTCCCCGATTCGTTCTGGCTTGCGGGCAATCCATTGCTTTCCCTGAAGGCCTGACATGGCTTTTTTGTTACCCTAATACTCGAGTGGCCTGGTGTCAGTACTGTCTTTTAGATATACTTGAGTGGTGTTGCTGTTGTCACTTAAGGCTTGCCTACTTACAATGTCCATGCACCGGGATGTGGGCACGTGGCAACTGTGGCACACTTCCTGATTGCTTTGTCTTCTGGTTGGCTCCGTGGTACCAGATAAACACTTAACTGCTCTCTGTTGATTCATTGTCTAAATTAAGGGAAGTTGCTTCAGTCTCTCCCATTGTGAATCTGGGCTCTGCGGGGGTAGCCTAACTTTAGGATTCTCAGAGTTTGGCTGTCCATGCACTTCATGTTTGGGAGCATGTTCATTGTTCTGGTAGATAGTCTCTCTCGCTTCGGTCCTTTTGCCATGGAGTGGAACATTAACGACATGTCTTTCCATTAGCTTTGCAGGATGTTCAGTTGTTCAAATGTGGACCTCTTTGTATCTGTGTGGAACCAACAGGTTGTGTGCTGTGTAGCCTTGTTCCCCAATCATGGGGCTTTGATGGTGGTTTCCTTATGACTTGAGTGGAGTTGATGAGAGTACCTTTTGTCTCTTCCCTCCAGTTTGGGTGTTGCTCAGAGTGTTTTCCTGGCTAGACATTCTTTGGCAAGGTTCTCCTGTTTTCTCAATTAATATTAATTTGGTGTTTTAAAATACTGTAATAATACGACTTAGTCCATTTTCATTTTCATCAAGAACTTGCCAGCATCTGCTACAGGGTATATGTATTCAATCCCTTGCAAAGACTGCAAGTACATCTGCCAGACTGGTAAAGAACTGGAATCTCATTTGTCTCAACATTTTACTCAATTCAAACTGCACAGCAATCCAATGCATTATACAATATTTACATGTCAGCCTTTGAGACCATTCCATTAACTGGAGTGTCTCAAAATGTCTTGCTCATTGCAGGGATTTTGTTGAGCTAAATTTGATTGAATCTACCTTTATGAATCACTGTCCCAATACCCTTACCATTAACTTTGGCCTATATGAACTGGATTCTTTTCTCGAGTCTTAATATCGCACGAATGCTTGAAGAAAAATAACTGGAGTGTGACCCTTGATACACTTCCATGGGACTTAGTTAAGTGTATGCAAATTTCCAGCCCTGTATTCTATTGGCTGTTGCTATCTTATGTTAATTAATCTTCCAGCCCTTCATACTTGTAGCTGTTGCTGTTAGGGAAAATTGCCTATTCCTGGGGCAATGTTGCCCCATTTTCTGTTCCGTGGATTAAGATACTGTAGTATACCTTGTCACTGGTCTTAAATATCTGTTTGCTACTTGTGATTTTTTTTCTCTGAGATTAACTATAATAAGTTATGACTGCTTGCTTATATAAATTCACTGTTCTGGTCACAATTTGTTGAATGATAATACAGTACTAACAGCCCCTCTTGTAATGTAAAAACAAGTATAATATGTGGTTTAGCTGTCCAGTGATTTGCGTGATCTTGGATATACAGTAATATCAAAAGTGTGTTATCCGAGAGGTTCTCGTTTAGTGCATTATTTCTAATAGCATTAGTTCTTCTATTACATTATATTGTGTATTTTAATACTGTTTAGCCTACCTATTACTATATATACACAAATGTGCTGTCCCTACTTCCCTGTATCTTGTTTCTCACGCTCCATTCCCTGCCCTAATTTCCTCTTTCATCGGCATGGTTACCAGTGGCAGGTAAAGGGTGCACAGGTAAAAAAAAAAAAAAAAAAAAAAAAAAAAAAAAAAAAAAAAAAAAAAAAAAAAAAAAAAATATCTTTTGTATTCATTCTTTACCTGAAGATGTTCCAGAGTGGAACGAAAAGTTTTAGAAAGTAAATCCTTCAAAAATTATTAAAATTTCTTTACCATGAATATATACCAAATCTTAATGTTTACATCTAAAAATTATTATTGAATAGCTCCCATCAGTTGTATTCTGATCCATTTTCAGATTTGATGACCAAACCACACATCAGAATAAAATGATGACTTTTCAGTCCATTCTGGGACATTATCAAGTCGTGTGGTAGGGAGAGGTTATCATTTCCGTCTTACTGACACATGACATGATAATGGTCCAGGACGGACTAAAACGTCATCGTTTCTTCATCTTCTGATGTGTGGTTTGGTCTTCATATCTTCAGCCACGTTATTGTGACTCGTCTGCATTTTCAGATTTCACGTAATTTCCCTTCCCTTATTTTCATTGTTGAAACTGAGATCTGTAGTCTCCTTAACAAACCTTGTTTGCAATTTCTTCTCTTTCACCATCAGGGCATAGCTTCAGAATGTTTTATCGTGCATTATCATTTTTATACTGTAAGATCTCTTTCTGTAGAGAATCTTACTTTTCCCTTTTGTTCTTGATTGAGGATTTTACTGGAATTCTTTGAGCTGCATCCCAGGAGCTGCTGTCATGTTTTGAGACTTGATTCACAACGATAATTCTTGTTGATAGCTGTATCTGTGTATACTCTTGCTCATTCAGTCTGTCAGCTAGTTTCATCACATCCAAAAAACTTAATAACAGGGAATCCTCACATTTGAAGCCCTCAAACTTACCGATGTTCCTGGCTTTTATCAAGTCATCGTCTTTCGAGCCTTGTCTATCCTCCTCAGATCGCGGGGTTGAGACAGATGGAGTCATCCGTTGATGAGATTGCCACGGACTTCATAATATCAACAAACTGTCAGTGGTCGGCAAACTTCCGCCGACCCCACGGTACTTTGTTTCTTTAAAGAACTGATCTTTTTTTTGGAATAAACACTTTTGGTAGACTCTCTTTGTACTTAAAATAATAGAAAAGTGGTTAAGGGACACCACTAAGCCACATTCTGTTCCTACATTGTTAGGTAACTAGTCATGATGACCTTGGCCCAGAAGCTCCAACAGTCATGTCTGGTCACTGTATGTGTGTGTACTTATCTAGTTGTACTTGTGGGGAGATAAACTACAACTCTTTAGGTCCTGCCTCTCAAACATCAATTGACTGGTGTGCAGGTTTTGAAGCTCATTAGGATCAGTCATATCTACATTTGAAGCTGTGTATTTAGTCGAACATCATTTCTCAGTCAATTCTGTTTATTCACTGCTCTCGGAAATTAGAATTATGTGCTTTGTTGTTTTGGGGTTTTTGGTTTCCATCCATGTGTCTGTGTTTGTGTACCTTTTGTGCTAACTAGTCTGCTCTGTTTTTTCTCCTGAAAATTTTGAACGGGTACAAGGTAATTATGTTGGGCCTGCTTCTTCTCTCTTCCAGTGATGGGGGTTTAATTCCATGTCTTTTTTTTTTTCTTAATGCTCTCAACTCTGAGATTAGTCTGTAGTCTGCTGGAATTTTTCTGATCTTTATCCAGCTTTGCTTAATGCATGTAATTAGCTAATCACTACTTGTTCTAGTTCTATCAATCTGATCAACTTTAGACATAAAATTAGCATTAGTTTTGGAGCACAACTTTCTTATCAAGGATGTTACATCCACTAACTACTCTATTACAGAAGAAATATTTCTCGATAATCTTTTTGAATCTGTGTACTTAGCCATGTACTTATGTTATCTGATGCTGTTTAGGCCAGGTATCAAGAAATTTACTACAGTACTGTATATCAGTTTTCCCTAACTCTTGTCATTTTTTTCTTAATGACCATGACTTCAGTTTATACTGTATTCCAGTTGATGAAGCTTCAGAAAGTCTAACAGCTTTTCATCGGTCAAGTGTATTAGTTCAGTATCCATTTTGTAGCATCCCTTTGAATTCTATTCAATTTATATACCATACTTTTGTAAATGTGGGCACCACACCACTGCTTCATATTCTGAATTCAGTCACACTTAAGTAATAAATAATTTTCTGGGCTGGTGCCCCTTGGTAGCTCAGGTGCTGATACCACTAAACCTTCAGATTGTACCCTGCACCTCACCTAGTTGTACTCGCCTAGTTGTGCTTGTAGGGGGTTGAGCTTATGCTCTTTGATCCCACCTCTCAACTGTCAATCAACGGGTATACAGATTCTTGAACCTACTGGGCTCTATCAAATCTATATTTGAAACTGTGTATGGAGTCTGCCTCCACCACATCACTGCTTAATGCATTCCATTTGTTAACTACTCTGACACAAAAAATTCTTTCTAGTGTCTCTGTGACTCATTTGGGTACCAAGTTTCCACCTGTGTCTCCCTTGTTTGTGTTCCGCCCAAACAATTCCCCCTGACAATTTTGTAGGTGGTTATCATGTTTCCCCTTACTCTTCTTTTTTCCAGGGACGTGAGGTTTAGCTCCCTTAGCCTTTCCTCGTAGCTCATACGTCTCAGTTCCAGGACTAGTCTGATGGCATACTTCTGAATCTTCTCTAACTTTGCCTTGTGTTTAATTAGGTATGGACTCCATGCTGGAGCTACATACTTCAGGATTGGTCTGACATAAGTGGTATATAAGGTCCTGAACGATTGCTCACACAAGTTTCTAAAGGCAATTTTTATGTTGACCGATCTAGCACATGCCGCTGATGATATCCTTTTGATGTGGGCTTCTGGGGACAGGTTCGGTGTGATATCAATTCCCCAGATCTTTCTCTCTATTTGACTTGCAGGATTTCACCTCTCAGATGGTACCTTGTATTCAGCCTTCTGCTTCCTTTGCCTAATTTCATTACTTTACACTTACCTGAGTTGAACTTTAGTAGCCATTTTCTAGACCATTCCTACAGTTTGTCCAGGTCGTCCTGTAGTTTCTGTCTATCTTCACCTGAGACATACACAAGTGTCTTCGGAAACCAGGACCGAATCTGATTTTCCCAATGAGACAAGTGCAATATGGAGATCAGAGATAACCTAAAAACCCATGAAAACTATCGAGAATGTCCAGAAAAAACAAGAACAGCTTGTTTTCACAGCTTGAAAATAGAAATGATATATATATCACATTAGTTTGATCTGTGTGTGTATCTGTGAAGAATTACTTTGCTCTTGCACCAAAGTACTTGTGGGTCATAGATAAAAACTTGTACTGGCTTCAGTAGGGGCCTTCAGACTTCCTGTGATTTCAGTAGAAATCCGGTTGTATGACTTTAGCAAGTTATGGTGGTACAGTTGTAGAGTATGCCGAGGAAAATGCCTTGGTTGCAAGTTCACATTGCCTCAAAGCCCCAGTGGATTTTCTCTTTGATATATATCAAGTTAGTGTGATTTGTGTGTGAATAATAATAATATTATTAAGAAAAATGTTCTCTGATTATACAGTATTATTGTATTAATACATTGATATATATATAGCACTGCTATTTTATTGTTAAGGCCAATAATCACAGTGTTTTGGACAAACCTTAAGATTTCATGGCCCTTGTCCTGTTTTATATCCTTAGCCTTTTGAGGCATTTCTTTCTATTGCTTTTTACTGCTAAAAAATTCAAAGGTTTGAATTTTTCATTCTCATATTTACCAATTCTTAGAACGTCAGTTCCATACTCCCACTTTTTAGCCTTTCAACGTGGCTCAAAATTTTAGCCATCATTTCTTCCTGCTCTTTGTCTTGCTTAATTTTCAGTATAATATATTTTTCTTTGCAACCAAATATTATTGCAGATTTTCTAGTTCCATTTTGCTCTGTGATAATCTGGAGCTGCTCCTAATTTCTTTCTCGGTTTTCTCTGTGGTCAACATTCATATTTGTATCTAAACTCTGTTTAATCACATGCTGCATGACCTTCTTATATTTAGTAAATTACATGTAGCTACATTTCCCTTCAGATTTGCATTCTTCCAGTTACTAAGTTACATGTTTCATTTATTTGCTAATAATTTTTTCAGAGTGAGTCTAGATGTCATGGGATTTCCTTTTATTGCAGTAAAGGTGCTTTGCTCAGTATTGGGGGCAACAGAAAACTGCAGTGGTTCGTATCTGGTTGGCAATTAAAATCTTAATGGTATCTGCTTTTGTCTAGTGTGGCCCAGTAATGACCAGAGCATTGAACTAGGGATGCTACTGAGATGGAGCCCAGAAAGGAGCATTTCATCACACTCGATGCAAAATTTTGAACTTTTCCGGTTATGGAGAAAAAGTTACTGGTACTGCTGGAAAGGGCAAGTCTTTTTCTCATTAGAAATGTAATAAATAACACTATAACTCGCATCAATAACAGTATGGTTAAAAAAATCCTAACCCTTTTCATGTTCAAGTGTACTTTGACCGTCTCTGAAAAAAGGCTCTAAATCACTTTTTTTCTGTAAATACATTATATTGTAATATAAGTGCACGTGGAAAGGCTGTGCATTGGGAAGTTAAATAAAAATTTTTTTAGCAAATTCTGTTATCTTTACTGTATATCATTGCTTCTTTACAGAACTTTTACAAAAATGAAATCAACCGGCAGGAAATGTACATCCGTTATATTTACAAGTTGCATGATCTACATGTGCCAGCAGGGAACTTTACAGAGGCAGCATTTACTCTTCAACTTCATGCAAATCAGCTAGCCTGGACACAGAGGATGTTACATGCTGATCACTTATATCCAGCACAGACGGAAACTCAGAGAAAAGAGTTGATCTACATGAAAATAATTGATAATTTTGACAAGGGCAAGGTATGATGGTATTAGAAATCTATTTTTTGGGTTATTATTAATTTGTTTTCTCTAAAAATGAGGAAAAGTATATACTATACTGTATAGTATTTGATTTGTCTTTAATTTATGTGAGGTAAATTTGCATGGCAGTGAGTGTCATGGGTGCCAACAGTGTCGTGTAGTAAATGAAGGGGGAAAAGTAACGCAGAATTATTGTTTCGATATTTTGTGAATAAAATAAAATAAATTTGTTAATGAGTATGCTTATTTCTTGTATTAATAATATTCAATACATTAAGAACATTTAGTCTAGTATCAAATTGCTTGGACCATAATTTTTATTGGAAAATAGAGGCTCAAAAAGAGTTTTCTATATTTTATTATTTCTACAGTACCTAACAATTGATATAAATGGCTTTCCATTAAATATATGGCAAGGACACATCCCTTTCCTCTTGGAAATATAATGCAAATGTGGAAAACCAAAACTCAACCCCCTCCACCCCCTACTTTTGTTATCCATAAAGTTTCTTGATAATTTTTCATACTTTATATGGAGAAAGGGAGGGAACTATCAGAAAAAAGTGCCAAGCCATTATGACTATATTGTCCTTAGAAAGCGTTAGGATAAGATTCGGGATGGGGAGAAGGAATGGTGCCAGGTTGGATGGATGGATTGGATGACCAGTCCAGCAATGAGGAGGCCTGGTCGACGACCGGGCCGCTGGGTCGCTAACCCGAAAACACCTCAAGGTAACCTTAAGGTAAGGTAACCTAATCACTTGGATGGTAGGGGATTTCTCTTTCATGTATTACTCCTACAATACTGGCTTTTAATTGTGAATATTGTTGCTGTGTTTTGCATTCATAATTTTGAGGTGAATTATAGTTCACCTCAACCACTCTTTACTCGCACTTTAGCTGTTTTCCTGCCATTAATGTTTATCTAGAATATCCTATGTACATAAGGATAGGAGAATAATAGGAACTGCAGAACGCCTATTGGCCCATACAAGGCAGCTCCAATTATATAAACCCAAATTTAGGTGACCTAAATTTGCTGATGAATAGGACTTCAATATTACAGTACAGTATTTGATTTGCATTTTTTTCCACTTTCAGTGCTGGGAGCAAGGTATTCCTCTTCTCGAGGAACTGGCAAATCAATATCGCACACACTTATTTGATTATCAGAAACTAAGTGAGGTGTTAAAAAGGCAAGCAACATTCTACGAGAAGATCTTAAGTGGTAAACGTTATGATAACGAGTATTTTCGAGTTGGGTTTTATGGCCTTGGGCTTCCATTGTTTGTCAGGGTAAGTGCCTTAGAAGTTTGCAATAAGTAAATGTATGGGATCGGAGAGGAATTGAACTTGGTGTACAGTATGAATAATGTAAAGTATAGTTTAATCTAAGTATACTTGGATGTTTTGTAAAATGAATCAAAGCATTATTTTCTTTGCTTCTGCATGTTTTATAAATTACTCTGTACCTACAATAGCTTAATATATGTTTTGGTGTGTAAACATTAATCAATACAGTATACAATATTAACAAAAATTATGTTTGCTTTGCAGTTGAACTGGATTTCCCAATTTGTACTGTATTTGCATTTCAGTATTTTTTTTTTTAATTTGGTGCCATTAATCTTACCAAATGATAGTGTGTATATATTTGTTTAAACACACACATACGCACACAGTATAAACAGAGTGGTAGACGGTTGGAACAAGTTAGGTGAGAAGGGGTGGAGGCCAAAACCATCAGTAATATCAAAGTGTTATATGCCTGAGTGCTGGGAAGACGGGACACCACGAGCGTAGCTCTCATCCTGTAACACACTTAAGTAATTATACACATACACAAGGATTTTTCTAGTGTATAAATATAAAATATATATATAATAAAATCTTAATTTTGTTCATTACTTAGCTTTTAGGAGACCACATTTATATTTGTAAACTGCTTGACCCAACTCATTAAATTTAAGGAGTCATCTTCCGTGTTCTTTAGAGGGCTAGTTTGATCTTGAGTGCCATCATTGGGACCTTTGGTTTCTGGTGTCCCTACATTTTGTTTGGGCCTCTATTTGGCCTTGTCAATTGGCTGATTGTGGCTAATTCTTGTGCGAGTTCTGGTGGTGGCTGGGCTTTTAGTTTCTGTTGGGGCCTACCACTTCCAAATGAAATTTTTCCACAGGAGGTTACATATGGTTTTGGAAGCAAGATGACTTCCCTTCCTTTCTTTAAGGCTCACACCTGAGATTCAGCAGAGACTTGGATTGCATGATTGCTCTTGCATGTGTGCTTTGGGCTCCATGAGTATTTTTTTGGCCTTCTCTTGGTTTTCTGTGACACTGCACAATTGCCCAGATTTCATCTGTCTGCTACAGCTCTTGGTTTGGGTGCCTTTGCTGCTTGCTATGGCTTGGGCTCTCCAGTTAGTTGTAGTGGACCTGGCTCTATGCTGCAAGGTCCCTTGATGTGTGTGCTGGTTACCAAAATGTTTTCCTACTTTTCATTATGGTTTGGCCTTCTAGTTTCCTGGGAACTACTCAGTGTTGTTGGGTGCAGTTCTGTATCCCTGCACGGGTCCTTTGGTTACACGGTTTTTTCTTGGATTTCACCATCAATTTGGCCTGGAATCCTCAGCAGTGTTAACCTTTATTAAATTATGTTTGTGTGTATTAATACAAGTCCATTTGAGTGGAACTGGATTAGGTAACCATAGCAACAGATCATACCAACAAATTACAGTACATTATATTTATACTTTTCCATCTGAACATCTGTTCTATTTGAGTCTGTTTGAGTGGCATCACTCTATTGAAATCGCTAGAATAGTGATATTCAGTATAGAATATATTTTACATTTTCAGAATAAAGTATTCATCTACCGAGGCTTGGAATATGAACAGATTGGGGCTTTCACACAGAGAATTCAGACAGAGTTTCCACAGGCAAAGATGCTGTCTCACAATACTCCTCCAGATGACACAATACGCTCATCTGATGGTCAATACATTCAGGTAAAATATGTAATAAGTAAGTAAATCACACAGTTGGTAATATATAAATTTCAAGTACACATGTATAAGCATTGGTGAGTTTAATAAACACTATATACATTCATTGCAAGTAAGATGCATAAGTTTTTAATGGGTATTACAGTTAATGATACTGCACTTTGGTAAGAAACACTATTGTGCTTGTGTTTGTGTATTTGCAGTGTTTTCCAATGGTATACACCCATATTGTATTATAAATACATAGGCTTACTATCCAAGGTATAGACAGCCAATTCTTTTTTGGTTATTCGTCTTTTGTTTTCAGTAATTGATTTATAGACCAAGTTAGGCATATTGTTTAAACTTTATGCAAGTATTTATTTCAATTGGGCAAAGCATTATGTAGCAAAGTAAGACATTAAGATCCGAACAGCAAAGGTTATATCCTTGCATCAAATACCTAAGGCTATAATGGCTACTAAATCATGTTTGTTGACAATAATTCCTGCTAGGCTAATTTTAAGCACCATACTAAATTTTTGTACATAAAATCATTTATTTCTAGATTTGTGCTGTGAAAACTTTATCTGAACCCAATCCAATGTTTGACGGTGTAGAGGTGGACGAACGAATCTTAAAATACTACTCGAACAACCACGTCCGGCGCTTCGTGTATGATAGACCTACATACCGAGGCCCTGCTGATAAAGATAATGAATTTAAGGTAAGAGTTCTAGTATTTGTAGACTTTGGAAATAAAATATTACAATATTGTTTTAAGTATTCATTTATTAACCCTTAAACTGCGCAATACATATATAGCTGGGGTGAGTAACTGTCGTGAAACTGTGCACCACAGCTATGTATGGTTGGGAGCACCATGTAAGATTTAAAAGTCCCATGGCTACACAGAGTTCTCATCGACTTCCTCAGGGCTCTTGTAAACAGATGCCATTTAAAAAAAAAATTGTGGGCAATATTCCAGGGTGTGAGAGCCTCAGTACTGAGAGAGTAACCAAGGCTGGCACACACACACAGTATCAACTAACAGCACTGCTGTTCAGCTTGTGACTGAACAGCAGTGTTGTTAGTTGTTCTGTGCAACTACAGAAGGTTGACTGGTTGCAAGTTGATCTTTGATCCTCACGCATTCTTTATGCATTTCCTCATGCATTCTGCAAGGGAAATGCATGGAGCCAGTCTTGTCCGGGTTCCTGGTATGTATGCCTTTAAAGTTTGAGGAGCCTGATAATGGGATGGTGGCCTTGCGATTCCAGTGCCATAAGATCCAGTGAACTATTGAATAAGCCAAGAAAGTGGGCTTTAGGAGATCTGGAACACATCGCTATTTTTATCATATAACTTGAATTTGGATGCTTCAAAAATTCACATGTTCTGAGATTTTCAAGAGTGCTATACCTTGTGGATAGCAAAAGTTGACTGTGTTTTATGGATCATTGAAACGAGGTGACATGGAATTAATTTCTGCATACAACTGGAAGCTCTGTGTTAATTTTAAGTTCACTTTACTTACAAATTTTATTTAATGTTTTGCATTATTGTATATGTCTGTATATAACTAGTATGAATTTCATAGAAAAGTATTTAGTTATAAATATAATATACTGTATTCTCTTTTATCCAGCAAAGCCTTTTGTGCATTTTGATCATACATAATATAAAGTACTTTTATTCTAAACTTACATTTCTAGTTATTCTAATGCAAAATAATTAATGCTCTTTTTAATTTTTACATAGAACTTGTGGATTGAAAGAATTACATACACAACAGAATTTGAACTGCCTGGAATTCTTAAGTGGTTTGAAGTAGTTGATCAGAAACTAGATCAACTATGCCCTCCCCAATATGCCTGTGAAACAGTTGAGAGAAATAACAAGCAAATCCGGCAGATTACCCTTCACTACAGAGCAAACCCTCAGGTACCGTAGATACTTATTTTGATTTAAGTAATATAAGTTTGAATGTGTGTGTGTGTGCAATTACCTAATTGTAGTTACAGGATGAACACTACGCTTGTGGTGTCCCGTCTTCCCAGCACTCTGTTACAATGCTTTGAAATTACTGATGGTTTTGACCTCCACAATCTTCTCAATTAACTTGTTCCAACCGTCTATCATTCCGTTTGTAAAAGTGAATTTTCTTATACTGTACAGTATTTCTTAGGCAGCTTTATTTAATTAGCTTAAATCTATGATCTCTTGTTCTTGAAGTTCCAGGTCTCAGGAGTTCTTCCTTATGAATTTTGTTGATTCCTATTATTATTTTGTGTTTGTGTGTATGTATCATTGTCTTTTTGAAACTCCTTTTGTAAGTTTTTAACAAAAAATTAATTAGTGTAAATGTTATTACTTTTATATTTCTGTAAAGATGTACCTTACAGATTTAAATTTACACTATACAGTACTGTAATACATTTAACTAATTTAGTAGTAATTTTGCAAAATAATGATTTTCATTAATTCTCTTGTTTCAAACTTGTGCAGGATAATATCCAGCCCTTTACAATGAGACTACAAGGTACAATAGATGCAGCTGTTAATGGAGGAGTTGCAAAATATCAAGATGCATTTTTTGGTCCAGATTATCTTGTCGTGTATCCTGAAAATGCTGACCATGTTAACCGGCTCAAGGTTCTCCTCTCAGATCAAGTAAGTTAGTGTATTAAGCAATAAAATCAATAGATTAAGTACAGTATTCAGCAGTGGAATAGTGTAGTATTTACTGGTATATTACCTGAATTAAGGTCATCTGTTACATTCTCTACTGCTTGCATGGTTCCTGCATGATGCCATAGTTCAATATATTGGTCAAAATACATTCAACTTTTGAATTTGCGTTACTTTTAGAAACATACTGCTTTAATTTCTTTGGCTCCTTAAGGCCATTACCTTATATTTTTATAAGTTTTAATGAGCAAATTCAGATAACATAAGAAAGTGCAGAGATTTGTAACTTCATTACTACTGTCATTGTGGTGACTCATTTTCTCAGGTTTTAGTCTTGTATTTCCCATAGCCAAACAGGATTCTTCCAAGAGGCATGTGATCCTCAAAATAATGGATGATCACTATTTGCAATTTATCATGTAGTCTTGTAATTATCTAAGTGTAATTACCAAATTACCATCGGTGTAATTACTGTCTTCTTAGTACTCTTTGTCATGCAATGCTTTGAAACTACTGACAGTTTTGGCATCCACTACCTTCTCACTTAACGTGTTCCAACTGTCTACCACTCTGCAAAATAAATTGTGCCAAACTTGGCTTCTTTCTCTGAACCTTGCATATCCCTCACCATCCAAGGTTTAGGTACTATCTGGAGTTCATGGTCAGCAACACCTCTTACCACTTTTGAGCTTTTTCCCTATGGCCTTTCCCAATTAGGCACCAGTTAACTTACAGGACATTGTTCCATCTAACAATTGTGGTCCTTTAGGAACTGCCGCCGCTTGTGGATCAGTACTTATGTATTTGGAAGATGGGCTGATTTGGGTTCCCGGTCACTGTCTTTGTGATGCATTATGATTTTTGGATTGTTTCTGCATTCTGGTGAGAGCCAAAATCCCAGCTCCTATTTAAATATCTTCTGTGCTTGTAGCTAATTTGGTACTCGAGGGGAAAGTCTCCATCTCCCTGCTTAAGATGGCATGTCTCAGTTTAGTTAGCTTTGAGAAAGTGTCTGCTTTTGCATCAAGTTTTTAGGTGACTCATTAGGAGTCTCAACATAGTTTCAATTATTTATCCTTAAGGTTGGGTTTGACTATAATTATTCTTTATAGCAGATTTCCTCTTCAGGATGTTTAGGGCTTGGTCCCTTGGAGGCTTCCATCTTCATAGCTTGAATTGTTCATCAGTGCATATGATGTGGGTTGGAACTTTAATTTGGGGTCACTTTTCTCTGACATTGGTGCATTCCCAGTCTGGGGGATTATGGTGGTGTGCATCGCTTTGAAATGCATCTCCCTCTGCTTTGAGGCACTCTTGTTTGTTTGCACTCAGTGCTTCAGTGGTTCACTGCTTAAATTGCAGATACTTAGTTAAATTTGTCTATTGTGGCACTTTCCATAGTATCTCTACTAGCATTTCTAACTTTAATCGTCACATCAATTCACATTGACAGGGTTCTGAATATCCTTGCAGATGGTCAATCACATTTACGTACTATAGAGAGGACGAGGCCTCATTTTTGCCAGATTTGCAAGACTTGAAGGATGTCCCAAATGAATTTTATGGCAACTTGGGATTGCAAGCTGTTGTTTAATGTATATAGTTGTGTTTATGGGTCAAGATACTTTTGTATTGGACATGCTTTGTCTCAACTAAAATCAATGAGATGTGATTTGTATGTTTCTTCAAGTCCAAATCTTGTTACATGTGAAGGTAAAATTTAAGAATTTTATTGGCCACATGATTCTGTTAACTCCCATGTCAACAATCCAGCAATTGTATGCTCATTGTTCTTGACCATCTTTTTCCGGGCTCGTTCTGGTTTATGAACTCTTCCAGGCTCTCTACCACTCATGTGTAGAGTTTCTTGGCCTGGTATGTTGCTGCCTGTCTCTGAGTCAAGGCGCAGAGGTCCTTTTCCACAATCTTTAGGATTCCTCCAGTTGCCATTATGAGGTGGTGTGGCATTCATTCCAGTTGCTTTTGACTCTCAACCATTCTTTGTCCATGGCATTTCCTTGAGGTATCTTTCCAGCTTAGCTTTCTGGAAAAGACACCATTGCATATTATAGAGCGGCTTTGGTGGAACCTCTCTTCCTGGGTTTTGGTTGGTAAATCTAATTTCTGCCATTTCTTAAGCTGGGGCATGCCTTCCATCTGACCCTTCATCCTTATAATGATATTTTGGAAACTGCCTGGTTGCTAGATTTCTTGTCTCCTTATTTCAGTGTCACCATCCTTTTTCGGATATGACCTTAAAACTTGTGGTTCTGTTGGCATTGGTATGTTGATTGTAGTAACTATGATAATGCCTTTGTTTGCTTACATCCTGATCCCTCATTCCTGGAAAAGATTGATAAGATTTCCTTCGAGTGAGGCCATATTCTTGTACAGGTCTGGTTTGTCTGCCTATCTGTTTATCATATCACATACCCTGTGGCTGCTCTCTGCCGATATCTTTTGTGTCTTGGTATTTGCCTTCTGCTTTACTTTTCATAGACCCATGGATCATGCACTTTTGGTCCAAGGCTCGTCTGTTTTAACTTTATGTTCAAGCTCAACCATCTTGGAATGTATCCCAGGGTTCATGATCTGCATAAATTTGCTACTGTCCAGGTATTCTTTTCAACTTCAACAATGCAGATATTTAGTACTTACGGTATTGGAAGACAAACTATATCATGTATCATTGCCAATTTCCATCTTCCTGTATACCTCATCTTTGTCATCATTATGTGGTGTTTGGTTCTTTCTCCTCTCACTAATCTCATCATTGGCAAAAGTTTGTACTCTATCTACTTAGAGGCTCCGGCTCTCTTTGTTGCTTCTGGCACCTTCCAAACCTTCCTGTCACAAGTAAGCTCGTCCTTAACTTTTATTGTTTAAATTTCCTTTTGTTTTGTGTGTGTGGGTCTTGTGACACTTGCATAAGAGTGCGTCCTTAATTTGTGAGGCCTTCCTTGTGCCTTTCTTCTTGGAGTGAGTGGGATTAGTGAGACAAGTTAGCCAGCTGATTCTGCTTACATTACTTAGGGACAGCAGCAGCCAGGTGGGCAAATAGTGTTTGATTAGAAGTAGAAGAGCTACACTGATACATAAAATACATAAAATCAAACACTGAGTCTGTTTGATTTAATGAATTTTCTTGAAAAAGGTTTTTGAGTCTAGAGGAATGTAGCTTCTGAGGGTCATTCAGAATTCTCCTCTGTCACATTTCCTCTTGTTAAGGTCTGATGGTTTCATTCAGAAATGATTCATAATGTATTGGGAGATGGAAAATAAAGCTGCTATGGCCCAGCTGAAGTTTATAATGTTCCTGTATTTACATACAATACTAGACTCAAATTTTGCATGACCTGATGACTTGAGTTCAAAATATGCCCCAACTGTCTTTTTTTCTGGTTTAATTAAAATGAGTTTAGCCTGTTAAATTCTGTTTTAGATTGAAGGGACTTATGAGAACTGGTCTTATTGTTTCTATTATATTAGCCTGCCTAGAAAGATTAAATGAAATTTAAACTTCAGTCTTGTGTATCCTGTTCTATGGCCAAGAGAAATTTAAGGCAGATTTTTGTGTTTTCTCTCAGAAAATTAAGTTTTCGACAATAAAATAAATGCTAGTTTACTTAAAGCTTATCAGTACATTTGTCAGTGAATTAAACTCCTCTTTCTATCATGCTTAAGTAATTTAAAGATATCTTCTATATTGACATTTACTGATGACACATTGGTGCTTCAAAAGAGAAGTCTCTTGTTTTTCAACATTTAGTTATAAGTATATTTGATTTTTTTTTCCAGACAATGATTCTAGAGAGTGCCTTAGATCTCCATGGCAAAATTGCTCCATCTGCAAACCAGCCACTTCACAGAAGGCTTGTTGACGTAGGTTTAATACATATTTATATATAAATTAAAAATATATGCTTGTACTCTACCATTCTTGAGTAACATAATAATTTATATACTGGTCATATGTATATAATTGCTATTTGCTGTTAGTTGAAAGCACAAGACTCTTTAAGCATGATAATAAGTAATATTTTTTAAAGCCATATATATAGTTTTGTTAATTTGTCAGGTGTTTGAAGGCCTTCGAAACAAGGTGCGTAAGATGTGTTCAACTCCCCAGTCCCAAAGGTCAACTTCTTCTCTACAGTCCACACCGCCACCTCCCCCAACTCATAGACGTGCGGATTCTGACCCTGCCACAGAGTTCAGGAGAACAGGCTCAATTGTTAAGTAAGGAAAAATATAATTATGTTGTAAACATTTTGTTTCTAGATATTCCATGTTATGGTACCATATGTATGGTATTGTTATACATGATTTTCTTTATTATTTCTTGAAAGAAGACATATTTTTATTTCTTCTTCTTCAATTTTACTTAAATTTAAATTCTTGGATTTCTGTGCCGTATTTTGAATGCCTCTGTGTATTTACTTGAAACATCTAGCACTTAGGGCTGATGAAAAAAAGGAGGGTTTCTGACAGTAGTTTTGGTTTGAATTGCTATTTTGGGAAATTTAATACTAGAACAGCTTTTCCAGTTTTTTTCCCAAAATATATGTAACCAATAACCCTTTGACTGCTGAAAGTGGTTGCACTTTTCCCATAAAAAAAAAAGTTCTTCACTTATAAACGAAAGTTTTGGCAAAAGCCTTGACAAAATAGTTTCTATGTCTGTAACATTTGTCCAGATGCAGTATCTGGCTTTCAGAACAGGAATTTTGACGGTGTATGTACAACCACTCCTCAGTGAGAGAAGTAAACATTGCCTCATGTGATACATTTTAATTCATCAGAAGTATCTTGCTTCAGTTCAAGACTTGTTGATCATTATGAGTGTTATAATAATTAATGTTGGCCATTTCCTCAGAGTGATTTCGTGTCCTCTGCTCTCTGGGTCTCTGGTCTTCTGTAACTAATTAAAGACTCTGAAGGGCCTGGTGTGATTCAGTTCAGAGCAGGTAGAAACTGATAGCCATCTTGGAAGATCTCCCAGAAACACAAATCAACCAGAAAACAGCAATTCTAAAGAATACTGAACAAATCCACAAGGGTCGTGATGAGGGTTCGAACCTATGTCTGAGAGAATCTCAGACGTGCCTTAATCGACTGTGCCATGACACGGTCAAAAGAATTGCAACCGGGAGTTCATCTGCCCACATCTGTGTAAAACCCTGGTTTGTGTCTCAGAGAGACTGTAGGATCCGTGTGAGGGCAGATGAACTCCCGGTTGCAGTTCTTTTGACTGTCATGGCAAAGTCAATTAATGCGCATCTGGATCCTCTCAGACGTACAATAGGTTCGAACCCTCATTACGGCCCTTGTGGATTTGGGAATTTAATGCATCATGTTATTGTGATTTCTGTGTGTCCTAAAGAATACTATATTTGTTGTAATAACCTTTTTTGTCTGTTTTCAGTTCACCTCTGCCACCACTTCCCTCAGATAAGGGTGCAGGTAGCACAAGTTCTTCATCCACATCTGGTCATTCATCACAGCGATCTTCACAAGCTTCTTCCCTTTATGCCCATTTTCATTCTGCATCTCATGATGATGAGTTGTATGCCAAACCTCAGGTATGTCACTGTAAAGAATCATATAAACCTCTGGTAAAATGGAAATATCAACCTATATTACTGCTTATGAAAGGTCTTCCTATGGATAGTTTCTATGGATACCATGTGAATGACTATGATTCTTCGAATGAAAATTGGAGTGTTGCTATCCTTTTGTTGACATTTTGGATTTTTATTGTCTCTGTTTATATTTCAAATAGTTAGTGCATATCAGACCGATTAATGTAGTTTTTTTATTAAACTAAACAAGTAATTAATACTGACACTAGATTATACTTTGTCAAGTTTTAACTAAAATGCATACAAATATCACTGTTTTGCAATAAACAATTACATTTTGCACTTTAAATGTGGGAATTGGAGGTAAATGAGATTGCCTTAATTTCTTGTGTTGCATAACATTAGTATTTATATCTATATTGAATGACACAAGTCTTGTTTATTTACTACTAACTACATTTTCCATGTATACTAGGAATGGGATGTGGGTATAGGAAGTCAACGAGATTCTCGACCACGCTCAGCCTACATATCCGATAGCCGAGGCTCATCTCCGAAGTCTCTCTCAAAATCTCTCAACAGTGACTACATGATTGTTCCTCCTCCAAAAGCCTGGTTAGTTCGAGTCAATTTACTGATAATGCTGGAACATGACCTCAGTTATAGGCAGCAGACTGATTAGTCTCAATCACATATGAACATTTGAAAACTAGAAACTATCACAGCCTTTCCCTATAGACATGATGTAATGAATGGTCTTTCAAAGTAAGGTAATTTCTGCATACGTAGTACCTCTAGAACTTTGAAAAGTGATTTTGTAGTTTATTTTATTGTCCACAATATTTTTCTGTTGAATCATTGGTATTAATGACAATAAATAAGAAAAATGGAAATTATGATCTTTAATATTATTGGTTGGAGGATAGAAAAATTACAGTGCTGCTTAGGTCACATTTACTTATTTAAGATATTACCTGGTTATACATCCTCACACAATTTGATGCCTATTTGGTCACTATTAGTTTAATAGTGACCAAATGGTTTGATGACAAAACAACACATCAGAAACTATACATGACTTAACAATGACATGACTTGATAATGGTCTAGGATGGACCAAAATGATGTTGTTTCTTCATTTTCTGATGTGGGGTTTGGTCATCATATCTTCAGCCACATTATTGTGACTCAGTGTCTGCACCGACACCCTTATATGAAGCTATGTTATATACAGACGATGAGTCACAATAACTTTTCTGAAGATATGGTGACCAAACCACACATCAGAAGATGGAGAAATGACAATGTTTTGGTCTGTCCTGGACCATTATATGACAGAGTGCTGGAACGATGGGTCACCACAAATGTAGCTCTCATCCGGTAACTACATTTAGGCAATACATACACATACACATTTAGACATATACACACAGACAGCATATATTTTATAAAGAAATTCTGAATTGCAGCGACGAGAGTCAACGATGGCGGCATTCTCGGCCACCAAGCCCTCGCACAGCAAGAAGCTCTGGGACTCACGACTCACTAAATACCTCTTGGAGTGATTCTCATGGTTCGGAAGAGTCACTACCTCCTCTGCCTCCTAGAGGTGCGCATGTGCTACAGAATACACAAATTTTAGTGTATTTTGTAGTTCTATCATAGAAGTTATTATACTCTTGAATTATGAAACTATCATGGATTTCCAACTTATGTTATAATTGATCTGTATTATATAATTTGCAAAGTATGTTATACCTTTAGAATTTAGATAACAAAAATATTCTTCTTAAAAAAGGAGAATACTGCCTTAGGGCATTTTTATCATTTGTTTAATATGATTAGCTCCTTTTTGTGTTGCAGTTGGTGAGAGACAAACTAGATCTGTAAGTCTTGGTGGGGAGGACGATGCTCCTCCACCTGTGCTGCCCAAAAGGATGGGCAAGAAGGTACGTGCAGCAAGTTTCAATGTCGGAGACAACATAGGTGTTTTATCTGAATAGTTTATTATATAATTCAAATATAGTTGGTGATTGTTGTACATGTTGAATGGCAAAAACATTTCATCTTTTATAGGCAAAAGTTTTGCTGTTGCACATATGAGTACTTAAGTACTGTACTGTAATGTATGTAAAATATATTACACCTATATTATACATGTGATATTCTCCCGTGGCTGATCTATGAATTTTATGTAATATGATTGTTTTTATTTTTAAGTGAGATTTTGTTCCCTTTGTTACATTATGAGTTTTTTAAAGTTTAATATTCAATATACAGACTGCAGTACAGTACCTTACTTCAAAAGTTAAGATAAGTGCATTTTTATTATGTATAAACCCCAGTTGGGTGGTGATGTAGACTGTTGGAATCTCTTGTGCTTGGCATTATCACAATTTACTATAAGTACATGTGAGGCAGATTTTATATATTTTTAGTTATGAAATTTAAATTAGTTATAACTACTCTTTGCCTATGTATTAGCGTAACTTGTGCACATCCTTAACACCTCTCTATGGTGAACATTATAAACTATTTGGTAGCTTTTAATGGCTGCTTGTTTTTCAGTACATTGAATTCAGTTTCAGTATAGTTTCAATTCAGTACTAATAAGATAATAAGATCAAAATAACAGCCAGAAAAATAAAGTTCAAGTAAAAATATTGGTATGTTGAGCTCATTGTCGTCTCTCCATCTTCTGATGTGTGGTTTGGTTATCGTATCTTCAGCCACGTTATTGTGACTCACCAGCATATTGATGTGTTTTTTATTTTTGAAGTTATTGATACTTTATCCTTTTGCCTAGAGACTGTGAAACAACTTAAGTGTATGTATGTACAGTATATCATATTATGTTTCCATGCCATGAGATATCACATGTATGCTATAGTAGATTCAGTGTTGTAAATATTCTTTCCTACAAATGTAAACATCTGTATAAAGGTCATCGTTTACATGGTTTTGTACAGTGTGCGTCGCCTGCCATGTTTGGGTGTGATCAGCTCGTTGGTGATGGTGTGGATGGATGCAGCAGTAGCGGCGGTGGCCTCAGTAACGGCTTTCCTGCCTCCACCCCTGGCACCCCTCCGTTGCTCTCCCCACGCAACCACCGCACCCCACCACCACCACCTATACCTCCCAAATCAATTTCTACCCCACTTACACCGCTATCGCCACCCATCAGCTTTTCACTTAATACTTCTGCTGACGATTTAACCCCAACTACACCAACTAGTATGTATATTGGAAGTCTAGATGAATCACAACACAGTCTTCTTGAGAACTACTCTGTACCGCCTCGTCTTCAACCATATCCTCCACCTTCTCCATAAAATCATCATTATCTTAACTATTTTAGTACAGTAAATCATTACATTTGTTTTTCTCACTTTTTATCAGTTTGACTTATTTTTCTATTATAATTACCCAAAATTTATTAGTCATATTCCAAAGATTCTTCTATAACCCTATGTTCATGGATAGAGAAGTTGGTGTTTTCAACCTTCTTAATCTTTCTTATATTAAGACATACTTTCTTGACTAACTTTATTCTGTTATGGCTCATCTTCTCTCAAATTTGACCTTGAAAAGAAAGTCAGTATTGATGAACTCTATTAGCATTTTCACATAATATCAGATACAGTAATATTAATTATATTTTTAATATATGGTTGAATATATATATATTTTGTTGAATGGTAACAAGCTTGCTTCCTATTCTGACATTTATTGTCTGCTTCTTGACCTTACAAAGAATCATCATCAGTCAGATGAAGTTCAATTTTGTTTTGTATGTTCTTAAGTTCTTGTATATTTGTTTTAATTTTTTATATTTTAATAGTTTCCCAGTCATTTGAGAATTTAGCTATCAGTAGGTATATATATTTATTAAACAATATACCTTATTCTCTCACTCTACTGTTCAGCATATTTAGGAAATTATCATGCCATACAATTGTTCTAAATATTGTTTATGTTCTCCAAATTACTTCACTTATGAAAACTTTATTCTTGGAGTCTTACTGTATCTCGGCCCATTTGCCTATTTTCAAAATACTGTAATCTAATTTTTTTTAAGTCATGGTTTGGGCTTTACAACATGAAATTGTCTTCTAACTTAATTCATCTGTCAACTCATGCTACACACACACACACACACACACACACACACACACACACACACACACACACACACACACACACACACGCACACGCACACGCACACACGCGCTCACACACTCACTCTCACTCTCTCACTCTCTCTCTCTCTCTCTCACTCTCTCTCACTCTCTTACTCTCTCTCTCTCGCTCTCTCACTCACACTCACACATCTACTTATTACCTACTTCATTCTTCTACTGGGCAAAACAAAAAATACTGTACTTTCAAATATCATATAAAGATATATCATTATGCTTAAACTAGCTTCTATTGTTTTCATTTACTCTGACTCCTCCCCCTAGTTTTTATGGCATCCTGTTTTCAGCAGTGAGAAAAATTAAAGTCTGTACCATCATTGAGAAATTTGAATTGAAAACAATTTGCACAAGTATTATATGAACATTTCTTGTTTAGCATGATTGAAAACTTTGTACAGTATTGCCAAATCCACAGTTTGTTCCTTAGACATTATCCATATAAAACTCTAGGGGATAAAAGTACCATCTAAATAGCTACATGGTATTATATATTTATTTATTTATTTATTTATTTTCATTCATTAATTCATTCATTGTGGAAACATTGCAGCTTAAGTAAAACAGCTTGTGGTCTGTTAAGTTGACATTTATTGCTCCAATTAGAAAGCAAGGCAAATGCCATGGTTGCCAGTTCTCAAATTAGTAATTTATTTTTATTCACAAAAGTTGATGTAGTGTAGGAGGAGGGGGAGCAAATATAGCAGCCACACAGTCCTTGCACTGACTACCGTACATGAACATTTGTCAAGAAAGTATCTCCCGTACTTTGCCACTAATGCTCTCCCTCTCTGCTCTATCATTCTTTCTGGTATTTACTTACATTTTTGTATTATTATTTTTTTTAATATCATTGTACACACTTGAAATTCTAACTTCCTCCTGTAATCTCTTGTATTTTCTCCCATGTTGAACACACACATTCCCTGTCTACCATGTCTATTCCCTCTAATATCTTGTATGTTTTGATTATATCTCTTGTTCTTTTCACTTCTAGTGTTTTTAAATATATTTCCCTTAACCTGTTTTAATAGCTGGCCTTCATTGTTTCTAGCTCCAGTCTTTAAGTAAATTTGGGGGCCTTTAAAAGGTTCTTGTTCCACAAAGTGAGGATTCCATGCTGATGCTGAACGTTCTAGGACTGGTCTAATGCAGGCTGTGGTTAGTTTTGAATGATTCCCCGTTTAAGCTTTTTATTGCCACCCATTTATATATCCCAGTTTCATTTAAGTTGCAGATAATGCCGTATAATATTTGTGTACCTTCGGCATCAGGTCTGGTATTATGCTCACATCCAATTCCTTTGATCCTGATTTCTGTAACTGATTCATCCTTCTACTGTAGTGTCTTTCTGGTAATTTTGTTCTCATTGCCCAGTCATCTTTCTTCTTTGCTCATTCTCATTATGTAGATTTCAAGTTATTGAAAATTAAATTTAGATTTTTCATATATGGGAAAAAAGTCACCATAGGTGTTTTGTTTTTAAGAAACTTGCATCTGTTCCACTTCTAAAAACTACTATAGTCTTCTTAAAAATATAAAATTCTTTGACTTCGTTTTGACAAACTTTTTCTCTCCTTTATAGTATTTATATATTTTCTTTTTGTGAACAAAATCCTCACATAAACTACCGTACTGTGAGATCATTTCTCATTTGAAAATATCTTCTAGTTGTCGATCTCTTCCTCTCTCTATCCTATAACAAATAGTTTATATTCCTATTAACACCTTATTTTCACTAATTTCTTAACCTCTTGGGTGTCTCATCTTTGCACATTATATTAAAGTTAGTTGTTATCATTTGCCATATTTTTACATATTTTAATTACCCCCCACCCCAGTTTTGTCAAACTTTCATTTCATACTAGTCACATTTCTCCACTTGTGTTAATACTGTATAATGATCTAAAGCTTCAATAATTCATTTCATGATATGTAATTTCCTCTTACTTGCTCAGTCCATATATTGGCTTAAAGTTGCAGCAAAGTTTTTAATCGAATCTTGACTTTACAAATAATGAAACAAACTTTAATTTTATCTTCATTATATATTAATCACTTTGAAATATCTTTTGTTTTAACTGTCATTTTTAGAACAGACTTATTTGTTTTAATAAAGATGCAGTACAGTACCATCTATCAGCATCATGCTTTTCAGTTCTAAATTGAATAGTTTCAAGAATGTGGAAGATGTTTGTATTGTGAAGATTCAGCAATATATGCTTAGTAGACTGCTGTGTGTGATAAGTCCTGATTTCATTCGGAATATGAACAAGAGCATATCAACCCTTAATTAAGCATTGCACGGTTAAGGATTGTTACGGAAATATGTTAAAATTCAGTACAGTAGTATATTAATATATGAATCTCTCAGAAGTACAATTTAGTATTACAACTTGTGGCTTGGATTCAACTATTGCTGCTGCAGTTTTTGAAGCTTAACTTGTATACTAATGCTTCAAGAAAATCTGATGTGTGATTGATGCTTCAATCAGGTTATCCCTTCCAATTAGACAATAATATCTCTGAGAATTGAAGCCATCTTGAGCAAAATTTACATGATTGGTGCAAGTCTTAAATACATATCAGTATGACAGTTAACTTAGTTTTAATTGCTAGCTTCTTTGTAACCAGTTGATATTTATCCTTATAGCTAAATATATGAAATACCTCCACAACTTTTCAGTTGGAGATGGAAATTATGGAGGCACTACCCAAATCTTAGTGGAATTTATAAATAAATAAAATTTACACACACACACACACACACACACACACACACACACACACACACACACACACACACACACACACACACACACACAAAGAAATAATCACAAAAAAACACATGATTCAGTTATGTGTAAGTATTCACTAGGAAAATTAAACTAAAATTTCAAACATTTTCTTGTTTCACACATTATTAAGGCAATACAGCTGTAATTTTCTTGATAATTTGGGGAAACACAAAAACATTCTGAGTTTTTTTTTTAATTTTTCTAGTGGATACTACACACTTGTATATGTGGATACTGGATACTACTACCCACATATATATTATATATGTAGAGGGTGGATACTACTACCCACACACACGTGTGTGTGTGTGTGTGTGTATATATATAATATACACATATTTTATGCAGAAATTTTACCCTATTTACATAATGCATGTACAGTAATTATATATCCATACTAATTCCATTACTACAGGTAATATTTTAGAAATTCATTGTCTTGTTCAACTAATTTGTGAGATGATTATGTTAATGCTTAGATTTGGAAGATGTTCACCCAGATTACCACACCCGACTTTAAAGATAAATAACTGGAGTCTAGTCACTGCCGAAGACAAACTTAGGCCGAGTGTATGACTAGTTTAGTTCTGTATTAGACGGAATTGCTAGTTATGGGAATAATAATAATTTAATTTCAAATGCTACTATGATAAATGAAATGTGTACACAACATTTATGAACTGAATGTCCAAGTATTACTTGTGTACTTGAAAAGTTTAGGAAAGTTTTGTATTATGTGTACATTTTCAGTACTGTTTTCTTTTGCTTATGATACATTTTATATTATATAAAATAAGCAGTTAGTTGTATTGTAACCACTGTCTATTGTTTACCATTTACCATATGGGAAAATAATATTTTGTTGGGTAAATTTGTAATCATCTTAAGGTGATCCCAAACATAAGATTTTTTGTGGTGTGTGTAGTTCAAATGGAAGAGGAGGAGGAGGAATTGACATACAGTGTTAGAGTATGTACAATGCAGACCCGAGAAATTTTTTGCGATTCTTTTTCCGTTTGATGATAACAAAGGTTGGTGCACATAAGCAATCAATATGCAAAACTGTTTGTGGAAACTTTTTGTCCACTGCACAGCTACAACCTTGAGAGTTGATGATCATATTAAAGTATTGATCATTTATTCAACTCGGTCTATATGTATCACTTCACTATATAATAAAAAAGGTGCTCCATCCAACTTGCCTGCAGAGAATGTATAATTGCTTTAATTTTGCGTGAGATCAAAATGTATGTTATATATTATATTTGCATGTATAAATAGAAGTATTTGCCAACAGATAGTACTGATAATGTTATAGCTCATTTTATATTTAGTTTTATAAGTTGTAAATTATAATTTTTTTTTTTTTTTTTTTTTGCAAAGAACTGTGTTATTATGCATTTACACTGACTTGTTTTTAGCTGTGAGCGGTTATGGTCATCATTATTGACTATACATGTGATGGCATTGTATACAGGTGATTACAGTATGTGTATGTATGTATGTATGTATGTATGTATGTATGTATGTATGTATGTATGTATGTATGTATGTATGTATGTATGTATATATATATATATATATATATATATATATATATATATATATATATATATATATATATATATATATATATATATATATATATATATATATATATATATATATATATATATATATATATATATATATATATATATATATATATATATATATATATATATATATTATATAATAATTCTACTCATTATTTCAGAATGTTTAAAGGTTTATGTGATACTGTCAGTACACATATATCACAGGAAGTTGTTGTGGTTAGACGTGTAAGGTAATGTGTTGTGGATAGTTAAGTAAGACAAAACGGCTCACATATTAACCTTGCCTGGCTACAATCTTTTTTTTCCTCCGTTATTATTGTTTGTCTTCCTAATAGCTATTTATAGTCATTATATATATATATTTATATATAATATATACACATGTGCATGCACACACATATACACATGTGTAAATGATACATATGTTGGTTATTTTTTTTTTTAACATTTTATTTTTTGTCCATATACCTATTTAGAGGTTGATAGTGTGTGTGTACTGAATCTTACACCAAAAACAAAATGTTAATTAACCAACATCATATCTTCAGGTTACCTGGGCCTACTTTTGCATGTTTGCAAATCATATTATTAAGATGCAATATGTACCTCAAAAATGAATAAAACAAAAGCATTAAATAATAAAGTTAGCCTTATTGATGCAAAACATATTTAAGACATTAAAAATATTTTGTTGGAAGAATAGTGAAGGGTTTTAAAGATAAATCCAGATAATGCATTTTGCTTTCATTTATATTTTGGTATTGATTTTGTATGCCTCAAGTATTGCACCTCATTTACTATAAAAGGAATGGCAGAACAAACACAAAGTATTGTTTTAACTAACTGCTTTAATTATTGCATCTCTGCTGACTTATATTCTCTGGGAACTGCACTCTGAACAGGTGACTTACGGAATATTCTCAAGCCCCCCCAACTATGTGGTAAAGCATAATCTCTTGCCACTTTTATTTCCTTTGTGACTGCATGACACATTTCCTGTATATATTCCTCAACTCTTACGAATGCATTCCTCCACTCTCCTGTATGTATTCTTCTAGTCCTCCATACCGTAATGTTGTTTGACTACCAGTCATTTTATCTATATTTTTTACACTTTATTGTGTAGTAATGTCAACCTACTTAACTACGCTCTACCATACCTTGTACAGCTCTATCTTTGATAATTTTTTTAAATTTTCAGTTACTCTCCTTTTAAATGCTTGTATGAGCACTGTCATCATTGTCCCACTTTTTAATCTTGATTCTTGATTTTTCAACTATGATGTTTGTTCAGAAGCTGTTGAAAACAGAATGCCATTTCAGTCACTTTATATACTGTATCTTAATTTATTTATTTATATATATATATATATATATATATATATATATATATATATATATATATATATATATATATATATATATACACACACACACACACAGTATATGTATAATATACCAATTTTGCTTGTAAAGTTATTTTAACTGCTGATAATGCCAAAAATGGCTTAGCCATAGTTTCAGTAGGTTTTAGTTATAATGGGAAAGTGATACAGTATTTAGAATTGTGCAGTTCACCTCACATCCAAGAATGTTCTTGGCTACAGTATTGTTACAAATCATTATGCTTACCTTACAGGTGAAGCTGTTCAATTTGTCCTGCATGTTTGTATTCAGGAATAACTGAAATTGCCTTTTCAAAAAGCATACTTAGACATTTGATTCGATTAGTGTAATATTGTATACATTCCTCTCTGCTTAGTTTTTTAAATGTATTTACTCTGTATTACCCAAACAGCTAACATATATCTCCATATAGTAATAAGAGAAATTAGATACTTTATAAGAATTTTCAGATTTGCATTTCCTAAATGATGGTATTTTATTATATTTTATTGCTTAAATGATAGTATTATTATTTATATTTTATTCTATATTTACCTATTTGAAAGAAAGCATAAAGCATGTGCTGGGAAGTATACACTATTTATCAGAATTTCTCGCTTTAACACTAATAAGCTGCACTTCTTGTTTGCTCTTTTTACCCCCAAGACTGACACCAAGATTGTCTTTATGGTGTCAAGTAAGCTTTAATTCTACTAGTTTGGAGCTGACATTTTTTGTATGTACAGTTTATATAGCAAACTTTTAAAAACTGATGAAACTGTTATTAGCTTTCTTATTGTAGCACATTTACCCTTGCTCCTTTTCAACATTATTTTGTATGGTTTTTATTATTCAAGGCTCACTGCATCCGTGTTTGCCAAGTTTTTTTTTTTTTTGTCGTTGACATAATTGCGTTTAATGTAAATCATCCTTATAATTTTATCATTGCTACTTTGCACTATTTAGTTGGCTGTACTACAGTAATAGTTAATTTAATTGCCTTGTATTGACTTCTGTATTTTACAGTTTTAGCTGTTAAATGTAATAGAGTACTGCTATTACTATTGATACTACTGCAAGTCATGATTTAGTTATTAATTAGTACCATGGGTTGAGCCAATACTGCTACTATAGCCTGTATAACACCAACAGCCACTTCTGCTACAATAGTCATTTACTTTTATAGACTATTTACTTCTTTATTGACATATATATATATTGGCTTGTTTTATTATAACCTCATGAAAACTTTAATAATAGTTACATTCTGTTTTTAACACTTTCCACTTATAAGGATGTTATTTATTCAAGTGCATGCACATATATTTGGCAACTATATGTACCTCTTAACTAGTGCAACTGCCAAACTTGGTACACTATATGGAAACTGAAAATAAAAATACATTTGTTTTACTTGTATAATTCAAGCTGTACTGCAAATTAGTTATATTTGTTTTCATTAAATTTAAAAAACTTTGTCCCTTGTTTGCTCAGTTTTAGTAATTTTTGGCACTTTTTAGTTTGATAAATATTTCATATGTAATTTAATAAAACAAAATTACCGTGAACATTGTGTGTAACAGGTTACTTTAGTGCTTTAATTATATCAAGATATTTTACATAGAATATTATGTTATAAACCATTTAATTGGTCAAAATAAGTTCTTGTGTGATAGAAAAGTAACAGCATTTATCCAATGAATTTAAGGTACGCTTCATTCTCTGATAATTTCAGTGTCTTCCAGTATAAATGGTCTTCAGGAATGACATTCAATTGGTAATCTTTACCACAAATTGTATCTATGTGGGATGCTTCTCTCATAAGTTCATATTTATTTTATTTCTCTTACTGATTGTAGCTTGTCTCAGAAAATACTGTACGTACTTCAATATTTGAAGCTTGTAGGTAATGGGAACTTGGATATGAAACCTTTTACAAATTTACAAAGAAAATATTTATATTGTGATATGCACTTGGGTTAGTGCCAATTGTTTTATATTTGAAAGTGAGGCTAATTTAAATATGCAGTGAACATTAACTCTTCAAAGTTTAAAGTTAATGTATAATGAACAAAAGTTGCATTTTATTTTTGTCTGAAATTATGATATAATGTGAGCAATTGTTTTATCATACAACTTGGTGAGCAGTGTACACATAAGTATGCTGATAGTACTGATGTGGAAGAATAGCAATGTTGGATTATAGTAAAAGACAGTGCACAACTCATATGAAGTGCTGTTCACATAGCATTTGTTATGATGAAAAGTTCAGGTGTGTTTGTAAATATTAAAACATGTACAGGAATACTGTAAAATACATTTAATACACATAAAAATAAATGTGCCATTGTAAAGTATCACTTTCTATTTTCCTTCTCGTAAAGAGTTATTCCTAAGGACATTTTTCAGTTAATGGTTCAAACATTTCTAAAAACCTGTAAACACACAACAATGTGAATCATAATCGTATATAAGCGACACAGTGAAACTCCTTTAATTGCAGGTACATCTTTCATAAGTACTGTAGGCTAAAATGACCCAGGCTTGGGTTGAAGACTAAGAAAATTATAGAAAGCACCTCTGAGCAGGAGGGGCTTACTGTAAAAACGTGTAATCTTCAGAGTGCATAATCGATGGATGTATATTCTAGAGATTCTACGCTTCAGAGGTATGCCACTAGATTAATCCCAGAACTAAGAGGCATGAGTTATGCCTCAGGCATAACTCATGCCTGAGTTATGATACCTGCAATTTATTAAACATATTTATTATGTTTAACTTCCGATACCTACAATTTATTAAGCAGTTTACGAGGTTGTCTATATCAATAATAACCTTCATGGAATAAATTTAGAAGTAATTCCATCAGGATATAGTTCCCGAGGCCTTAAAATAATTAAGAGAGGTAGGTTGGCACTTTGCAATATTCTGTATGACAAATGTAAATCACTAAATATAAAATTGAAGAAACAAAGGATCCATTCTCGTCTCCCAAGAATGCTTATCTGCACGAGCAAACCTCTCACAAAGTACAATATTGGAGGCCGTCCTAAATTGAATTCGTCCATCAAAAATATGCAGAAGTAAAAGTAAATATTCATCAGTCGCAGAGCGATACACAGCTTTTAATTTCCTTTACGAGGGCCGGTATTAGCATGAGCAGCAGCCGGACGCCGAGTCGCCGAAGGACGTGGAGCCTGGGGTCCCTTGGCACACATTAGCCACGCTCTCCGACCTCTCTGCCACCCTTCTCCACTAGCCTGCTTACCAGACTTGTCAGGCCCTCTCCACCCAGCCTACTGTCGGGCCCTCTCCACCCAGCCTACTGTCGGGCCCTCTCCACCCAGCCTACTGTCGGGGCCTCTCCACCAGCCTACTGTCAGGCCCTCTCCACCCAGCCTACTGTCAGGCCCTCTCCACCAGCCTACTGTCAGGGCCCTCTCCACCCAGCCTACTGTCAGGCCCTCTCCACCCAGCCTACTGTCAGGGCCCTCTCCACCAGCCAACTATGGGAGAGCGGAAATGTAGCTGACGTGTCAGAAATAACTCGGCAACTAATGTTTATATAATCACTGAGAAGCAGCATAGAAATAATTTTGTTGATATAAGCATGAGTAAAACCGCCCTGTGTGGGAGTGACAATGGAAAAGCAACGAGGCTGCTGTTTGTAATACTATAATACTCATGCGATGGGTAATGGCAGGAGAGCAGCTATGGGGTTAGTGACAGGGGGCTCAGCAGTGGGGGGGGGGGTAAATTTGCACTCACAGGATGAGTATAGGGTGCACAATAAACCACCGATTAGTGGATGAATATGTTGTGAACAATAACCTGCTCACAGAATGAACACGTGGGTGCACAGTGAACGGGCCACTGCTCAAGTGTATGCTGAGCAGTGAGCACACAGGGTGGGAATAGGCAGAACGTGGAGATAATTTCTTGATTTTAACTTCATGCATGACTTCAAAAGCTTCAGAACAAGACGTATCAAGAGTTAGAAGGACATCGCACCAGACGATCAGATGCTATGAAGCGAGGCATGGTTTATGCGTTCTTTGTTATTTATATTCTCCCTCTTGCTTATTTCCTTTCTTTAATTACCCGCCTCGTCTGCTATCCCCCCTTTAGAAGGTTCTAAACCCATCCCCACCCCAATAATACCCCCATCTTTCCCAATTCACCCCTACCCTCTCAATGCCTCTTCCACCCCCCCTCCCCAAACATCCATCCAAGCTTCTCCCCCCCCCCCATCGCAGAATGGCTTTCTTTCCATCAAACAGCTCATTTGATATCACGACGGGAGGCCTCCCGAAATAAAGAACCTAAACTTTGGATAATAGAAGAAATCTCTTTGAAAAGTATTTCTTTCCAGGTCTATCCCATCTCGCTCGATATCAAGAGGATGGGAGTGGATTCTCCCGCACTGGAAGGTTTGGGCATAGTTTGGCAGGGTAAGCGAGATGCTGGTTAAGCCAACGTGTCACAGTTAATGACAAAACAAATGAGAGACAGAGACAATGAATTGGTAATACCTGCCAGATGTGTAGGCAAGGATACATCTAGCAACCAGTGTATTGTGTATGCATGCGAGGTAATACCAGATGGGTCATGATAGTTAATATCTAAGAACGGAAAGAAATGTCTACCGAATATGTTAATAACACAGTAGGGGGGGGCGTGGCTCTGGAACCCTTGAATATCTAACTACAGGGGACTATGGGTTGTATCCACTCGATTTAAGGACCTCGTATGTAGCATTCCTCCGGTTCAAACGCCCGGTTTGGGGACAGGTATCTGGTGCCTCTTATAACGGTCTTATACCAGTCTGGCAGTGGATAAAACCGTAGGTCGGTACTTGGTTAGTTTAGGCATAGGCACCTTCACGTGGAAAGCGGCCACCGATTTCCATCGTCAAGATGTTTTAAATTATACATCTTAATGAAGAAACTTACAAATTATTAAGACAATATTAGGAAACAATTGTTATTAAGAACAATTATTTTCTTATTAAATACCTTTTATTGTATATGGCACTAGGTTTTTTCTTTTTTTCTGGCAGACATGAATGTACCGTCGGCCTCGTGTCATTGTTTACTGTGGACGCGCACGGCCAACTTCACGTTTGAAGGACAAGGTCTATTTTAATTGTGATCTTCAGTTTCATTTACAAGATGCCTAAGGTTACCAGCACACAGGCTAAGGCAACCAGTGCACCCAAAGGCAGCGCCTGACGGTTGCACGAAAGCTGAAATTTATTCAGAAACTTGACAGAGGATATTCTCATGCGCCAGTGCCAGCAGAGTTTAACATCGGCAAAAGTACAGTAAGTGACATCAAAAGCAGAAGGAAATGCTATCAAAATATGTGAGCACTACATTGTGTGCTGCTTCTGGTGTTGCATGTTTGGGGAAGGCGGTAAAGGCTGTTCAGTGTCACCAGTTGTAGGCTGTAGTGCATAAGTGGGTCATTCAGTGCGGTGGCATTGCAATACGATTTGAAGAGCTTAAAGTTTGCAGCAAATAAACTTGGCATTCATTTAGATGTAAAAGACTTCACTGCAAGTGATGGATGGATTTGGAGATTTAAGGCTCGGCATAAGATTTCAAACACCACAAAAATTTATGGTGAGGCTTCAAGTGTTGATTCCCACTAATGTTGAATCATTCAAGAATAATTTAAATCAGCAATAATTTAAGCAAATATCAAGTGTATAATGGCGCAGAGACAGGATTTATGTGGAGAGCTGTACCCAGTGAATCGTTGACCAGTAGGCTGCTGGATAATATTTCTGGACGAAAGATAAGCAAGGAACGATTCTCAGTCTTGCTCTGTGCTAATGTCGATGCCTCGCAGGACAAAGATATTACAAGCACTACTGTAATATACTACAGTTCAAAGAATTAATGGTTTAATCAGTCAGTATTTTTAGACTGGTTTGAAAACCACTTTTGCAAGGAAGTTAGAGAATTCCAGATCAACAAAGTGGAATAAAGGCCACTGAGGTAAAGACATTATTGCTGCCAGATGATGCTCCTGCTTACTCCACTAGCAAGTCAATTTCATGGGATGGCAGAATAAAATGCATGACACTTCCACCAAACACATCCTTGATGCAGCCCGTGGACTAAGGTGTGTTATCCTTGCTGCTAAACAGATGTACCAAACAGCAATACTTGAAGATATTTTAGTTGTTTTACCTGGCGAGAAAAATGCATTGACATAGGCTCAAAGAACACCAGAAATTTTAAATAAAAAGTACACAATTAAGGAAGCAATCAAAGAATGCTTCCAACAAACAACAAAAATAACTAAATAGAATATTTTAGTTGTTTAGAAACAACTAAAATATCTTCAAGTATTGCTGTTTGGTACATCTGTTTAGCAGCAAGGATAACACACCTTAGTCCACGGGCTGCATCAAGGATGTGTTTGGTGGAAGTGTCATGCATTTTATTCTGCCATCCCATGAAATTAACTTGCTAGTGGAGTAAGCAGGAGCATCATCTGGCAGCAATAATGTCTTTACCTCAGTGGCCTTTATTCCACTTTTGTTGATCTGGAATTCTCTAACTTCCTTGCAAAAGTGGTTTTCAAACCAGTCTAAAAATACTGACTGATTAAACCATTAAATCTTCCACTGGGCTAGGCTTTGGAATAGCGTGACAAAAATCACAGTAACAAATTCGTGGAAGAAACGTTTAACAGAGGCCTAGAGGTGAAGCAGCAGTATCTGATAGTAAATTCGAAGGTTTTGAAATGTAGCCAACGATTTTGAAGGGTTTGAAGAAAGGATCCGTACAATCTTCCTTCAGGCTGGTCAGGATGTAGGAGTGAATGAAGTTATTGAATGACTAGAAAATGATTATGATGCTGGTTATGAATGCTTAACTGAAGAACAGATTGCTCAGTGTTGTCGGAAATGTTGAAGACTGATGACTCTGACAATGTCTGAGACGATGGTGGTGAGGCTCTGCCTAGAGTTGTCGGATATCAGAAAAGATTCCTACAAACTGAGGACCTCATTGAATATTACAAAAAAATAAGCATTAGGTTGTTTGACATTTTTATGTACACTTAATAGCTTTTATGCAATGTCTCAGCAAGTAAGTCAGAGATAATCTGATTCAGACGAAAATTTATAAATTCATGATTTCAACTTTCCTGGAAAGATCTTTGTGTAGAAGCCATGCTGCACCCGCCGATACTGAGTTTCCATCAACAAGTCTGCAGCATCCGCTGACGATGATATAAAATATGATTGAAATGCATATAAATTAGTGTAAAAAATGTACAGTACAGTACTGCAAGTTAAGTGTTAACGAATTGGGGACTATTATAATTTGTCAAAAAAGACTATCATATACTATATATTGATCTGTACATAATGTAAATACAGAAATACGTTTCAAGTATACGAGTGTGTTACAGCTGTATTCAACATTTTTTTATTACAGTGCAGTGCATTACTCACGTGAATTAGCAGTAGACCCATTGTATTGTGAAGGCCTGAAACTAAGTGTACATACTGTATAGTTTTATAAAGTGAATGACAGAATCCTTGTATAGTCCTCTGTGTCGCGAACAGTATTGTATTATACTGAACAAAACAAAATAAGCGCCGCAGAGGATGACATGATCTTCACGGCTTCGTAAGCTTCACCTTCGTAAAAAGTAAGTGTTATTTTTATTATTACAGCATATTACCGTAATTATGTTTTTTAAACAATAGCTACATATTAGTCTCATATTACATATTAGTTACAGGCCTGTAACTGTATGTTCTATCATTAGCACATGATTTCATCGTAGGTAACTCGCATGATTTTATCCTAGGTTAGTTACTGGGTTAGTGACAAGGCTCGATTGCCAACATACAACCTGTCCTCTTACAAAGAACGTCGCATTTTGATCGTATGCGTCACATAAGGCCAAAAATTGTCGTACTAGAAAATGGAAGTGGCTCGTGAAAGTGACATACTGTCCCGTTTTCTGTTTTAGGTCCTAAGGTAGGTTAAGAGTTTGAATTTGACCGTTTTCTCTTAAATTTGACCGTTTTCTTTTAAATTTGACCGTTTTCTTGACGTTGGGAAATCTTAGAGGGTACAGGCTGGCATGTTTCCGCTACAGCCTGTGTCACAACATTACAAATAGCAAAAATACATTACCTGCACTGGGTGAAACAAAACACACTTATACATTTTATTGAGATAACACTAACAGTCATTTACTGATACACTATGTATTTCGCAATACAAAGGAATTGGCCGATTTTTTCCACCCAGCTGACAGCTGGTTTAATCGCCGGCGCGACACTTAACTTGGAACGCAATTACATACCTGAATTATACCGGGCTTTGCATACTGCATAAAACTTTTAGGCATTTTAGTAAGAAGGCTACACAGCTTCTGAAGGAGAGGGAAGTTAAAACTATATATATTTTTTAAAATACTGTGGAATACTGTTTTAAATACTGTGCAATAAATTCTGTTAACTCTACAAGTACAGTGTTGTAATTAACTGTATTTGTTATATTTGTTATGATAAAGCTATTGTGTTATACTGCAAATCAAAATACCATATACATATTCCCTATGAATTTTCTATAATTTTCGTGAAGAAAAATATACCCTAGGAGCCTGGATGTTACTCGAAATATTATCAACATTTCAACAACACCGGATTTAGTGGAGCCCCGCATTTAACGACCTGGGTATAGCCCCCCATATAGGTCGCTAAATCGAGTGGATACCACATAACATCGACAAGGGCACAAACGATGATACAAAGGGGTCTTGTAGCGTAGTCGTCTGCTCACAACCCAGAGTCCCAGGTTTAATTTCCGGCCTTGACAGAGATGGTTGGGTACGTTTCTTTCACCTGATGCCATCCACTTGGGCTGGTCGGTTCAGCGACAATTTCGATTCTTGCTGGGTCGGCATTAGATCCCCGATGGCCCAAGGGGTTGGGCACTGTTCTTCACTCTGTCCTCGTATCCCAACTCCTGTCCCAGAGATGTTAAATTAATTTGCTCTGGCCTGCCAGATTTCATGTCCCAGGAAGGAGAAGGCCTTCCCCCTTCCTGGGACAAGAGTTGAACACTTGTAAAACAAATAAAACAATAATATTAAACTAATACCATAACATTGACCCTATTACTGTGCATTGTTGCTTCCTGACACTTGCGTCACTTGTCTGACACATTGCATTAAAGTTTGTGGCAAATGACTGAACTCGACCAACTTTGAGTATTACATTCAGGCGTGAATCAGTAAGTCGAGAACAAAGCCAAAATTTGTGATGCTCATTACAGAGACGATCTGTTCACAGACACGTGTTTCTAAACATGGATATAATCTTTGAGGCAAAATACTTGATCCCGAGATAATTTAATCCCAGATGTTTATCAAATGTCTGTACATCAACACTCGAAAACGTTTCCCCTCAAAATATCATCACATTGCGACGGTAAGGGAGTTGAACTGTCTGGTTAAGGCTTCGTGCACATCAATAGTAGTGTCCTAATGGCGGCATTTATTACATACTCTATTTATGCTGTTTTGCTGCACATTTCACCACGAATACTGGAGTGAAAGTTTAAGCATTCATGGTTTGCCTTCATAGCTAGTAGTTGTTTATTTAATTGAATGGCTAACCCCACCCCCCTTTGCTACCCAAAATTTGTGGGGTCTATTCTTTTGTTCAATCAACGCCCAATTTCTCCAGGGCTCCTATCTACCTCACAACGATATCAATTCCACAAACTCTTCTGTTACCTAAATACTTTCAACGCCACGTATACAACACAGCAATGATTGAGGGACCCGGGCCGCATATAGAAGAAAAAATTTAACAAATCATTGATGTATATAAGAAATAGGAGAGGTCCCAAGATGCTGCCCTGTGGCACCTCTACTGTCAATGGTAGAGTGGGGGAGGATATGCGGTTGATGACTACATATTAGTGTCTGTCACTGAGATAGGATCGAATATAGTCCAGGGCAAGGCCTTGAATACCATCGTGGTGAAGTTTAAGTAAGAGGTAATTATGGTTTACAGTATCAAAGGCCTTTCTCAGGTCAATGAAGAGGCCAATTGGGAACTCATTTTTGTCAAGGGCTGTGTAGATTATATCAAGCAGACTAATAATGGCATCATTGAAACCTTTTTGAGGAACGGAAGCTAAACTGGCAGGGACTTAATATGTTGAGTTTTACAAAGTAGGAATAGATATTCCTACTATAGATTACAAATATTTGTTCAAATATTATCTGTTCAAATATTTTTGAAAGTATAAATAGATTACCTATAATTTCTACTAAACGCATTATAATTCTAATTCTAATTTTTATTCAGGTAAAAGTACATAGATAGAAGATGAGTTACAAACATAATTTGGATTTATAGATAGAGCGAGTACATACAATACCTAAAGCCACTAATACGCATAGCGTTTCGGGTAAATTATACTAAAGTAATGACAATAAGGGCGACAATGAAACCCTTAACAATCAACTAGGCATTGTGAAGGTATTCTTGTCTTCCTACCACAATATATTTATCGGAACAAGTAATTTATAAATGTTACAAAAACTGCGACGGTCTTCCGATCTTTCTTTAGTCTCCCCCGTATACTGTTTTCCAGTACGTTTTCTCTCTTGGCGTCTCCATACTTCTCTTTCTGCTTCGTATAATAATAATAATGATAATTATTAGATACAAAGGAACATATTACAGTGGTTAATTTGTAGATACAGAATTTGTACATTTTATAGAGTCACTATTTACCCAGATTAAAAATTAAAATGCTAACACAGAAATAAAATATTATGAGGATCAATTAAAATTTTAGTTTAGTTCATTTATTATGCACCCCATACCCATCTTGTGGGCGGTAGAGGAAAGGGTTACAGAGGGTTCATTAATGGGCTCAGGGACTGAACCACACAATTCATTTAGCTAAGCAAGTTACAGTCTTGATGAGCTAGTTACAGAATTCAATACACATCGTCACATCAACAATGGGTTCGAAACCGACCACAAGTACAGTTTCTAGTTTAAGCAACTGACATATGTGGAGAGCTAGTGTCATAGTTGATATGTTTGTCCTGCACACCGCCCCCCCCTCATCCAGTGGGCAGCGGTGGATAGGTTACAATCACTTAGTTACTACCAACAGTTAGCAAACTGGGGATATTTGGCTAAGAGTTCTGGTAGCAGATCATTTTGAATGAAATATTGACACATCTCTAGAACATTTGTTATAGAATTGTCTCTGAACTCACGTATCTTTTCGCACTCCATCACATTGTGACGGTGGATGTGCGAATAGTTTTGTTGACACAGTTTACATTTGGTCAGGTCTACATCAGCAGATAATGAAGAATTCCCAGAGATACTTGTAACCGAGTCTAAGCCGAGCAGTAGTAACATCTAGAAGTCTGCTGATTTTATTGGATGATCCATAGATGTGTGGCTCCTCTTGCATGATAGTATGATGATAGATGGAATTACTAGTGTCAATTTCACTTTGCCTAAGATCTACACGATTTTGTTGAAGTTCTCGGTGTACTGCTGCTGGTTCAGGAGTAAAGTATACTCGCTGGTTGGTCAGTAGGCTGGTGTGACGGCCTTAGAGGTTGACGGGTCTTGGGCCCACACCCAAACCTAACAACCACTGTATAACAGGAATTGGGGAGCACTACACCGGGCCTGTTGGCCCATAGTAGGCGGCCCTGCTTGATTGTTGTTGTTTTAGATTAAGTTACTCAGAGCAAAATTTCCATGTAGCACGGGCTATAGCGAGTCCGTAATCAGATATCAGTGAGCCCCTCGTAATCAGTTACCAGTGAGCCCTCGTAATCAGTTATAAGTGAGCCCCTGCTTGAGTTCACCCTTTTCACCCATGTACCTGTCCAATATTATCTTGAAACCGATGACATTGTCTCAATAATGCTATCTGACACTCCATTCCACTCATCTACAAGCCTATTTCCAAACTAGTAATTTCCCATATCCTTCCTAAAGAAATTTTTCCACCTTGTACCCATTAATGCAGGCTTAAAATTCTGTTTATATCCCGTATTTGTATGCCCACTAATACTCTTAAATATCATCTCCTCTTGTCTTACATCTCTCTAGCGAGTGAAGACTGAGACGCTGCCATCTACCTTCTTAGACAAGGCCCACGATGCTAGATACGAGGCTTGTCATCCCTCTGTGTATTTTCTTTAGTGTCTGTGTCCGTTCCGTAGACCAGAAGTGCCCAGCATAGTTGCCTTTATTTTTTAATAAATGAGGTACATCTGCATTAGTGCCGCGGAGCTTCATCAGTGGTGGATATACCTGAGTGATGATATATCTGAGGGATGATATATCTGAGGGATGATATATCTGAGGGATGATATATCTGAGGGATGATATACCTGAGTGATGATATATCTGAGTGATGATATACCTGAGTGATGATATATCTGAGTGATGATATACCTGAGTGATGATATATCTGAGGGATGATATATCTGAGGGATGATATACCTGAGTGATGATATATCTGAGTGATGATATACCTGAGTGATGATATATCTGAGTGATGATATACCTGAGTGATGATATATCTGAGGGATGATATACCTGAGTGATGATATATCTGAGGGATGATATACCTGAGGGATGATATATCTGAGGGATGATATACCTGAGGGATGATATATCTGAGTGATGATAAACCTGAGGGATGATATACCTGAGTGATGATATATCTGAGGGATGATATACCTGCTTCCGTTGCTAAGGAGTCTTGCTATAAATCTCACCACTTTCATAGTTCTTGTATCGTATTCAAGTTTTTATTATTATTATTATTTTCTACCACAGACGTAGCCACACATTTACAATGCTAATCAGCATATATACATTTTGTTTTGTACTCCATGGACAGGGTGAGAGATCTCTTAAACATGTAGTTCAGGGATTTATTGAACAAACAACCACAGAAGGTGATCGTAGTGCATTTATAACGCTAATCTAACCTGCAGACATAAATACATAGATACACAGATTTACGTCTGCCTTACATAAAGTGTTCGATGTGTCTTTTAGTGTCATTAATGTGCATTTACAAAAGTTAAATGCAATTCTGACCAGCTTTCACATATCGTTTATACACATACATACATATATCTCAGGTCGATGTCAACTATGACTTCCAAGTCTCTCACTTTACATCTACTCATGACGATTACTGTTGAGATGTATTGCATCATCGCTGTCTTATCCTAAATTAAGGAATTTGCATTTGTCACAAAATGCAATTGCTATTTTTCTACCCGGTACTGAAATGTATTCATGTCTCTGTAGTTCATCACCCTTCTTTTGTATTCACTAACACCGTGTATTCACGTATTTGTATTCACTCCGTGTCGTGCAAGAAAGACAACGGCACTTTCCTGCACCATGGGATGGCACACCTTTCCTGCACCATGGGATGGCACACCTTTCCAGGTTACTATAACTCCTTCCCTGCCCATGAAGATGATTAAATATCAAGTCATTCCTCAACCTGGAACAAAGCACAATACCTTACGGCGAAGGGCCGTAAGGAAGTACTCATACCCTGTACGCGTGGTCAACAAGTGGAATGCCCTGACAGAAGCTGTGGAAGCCACCTCCATCCACAATTATAAGGCCAGATAAGACAAAGAATTCGAACGTCAGAATAGTTAAATTATAACGCAACCGGTATAAGAAGGCAAGTTGGCGGGGGCATAAAGAGTTAGACCTTACTGCCCCGTAGACATTGATAGATAAGTACTGATAGCTTAGTACACACACACACACACACACACATACACACACACACACACACACACACACACACACACACACACACACACACACACACACACACACACACACACACACACACACACACACACACACACACACACAGGGGGAGAAGTAGGCTGTGTGGGGCTCGACACAAGCCAGACGTCAAACTTTAAAGATTCTGGCCATAAATTAGAGCCAAATGGGGGAAGAACACGTCTGGGCCATCTCCATATGCGGCCATAAATTCAGAGATATTTTGAATAAAGTTTGAATAACAATACCGCGGCGTCGCGCGTCGTGGAGCTTCAGGCTACACTATTATCCCCGAGCTGCGAGGTGTGTGTGTGTGTGTGTGTGTGTGTGTGTGTGTGTGTGTGTGTGTGTGTGTGTGTGTGTGTGTGTGTGTGTGTACTCACCGAGTTGTGCCTGCAGGATCGAGCTCTGGTTGTTGTTGTTTTAGATTCTGCTACTGGGAACAAAAAGTTCCAAGTAGCACGGGCTATGGTGAGCCCGTAGTGGACTTACCTGGCACAGGATCGAGGCTGTATGTGAAAGCTCTAGCTGATGATTGGTGAAGATTAAGCCACCCAGGAAGTGGCACGGACATGAATAACCCGTAAAAGCTCTAGCTTTTGGACCCCGCTTTTCTAGCCGTTAGTTACCTAATGCAATGACTCTTGACCTATTTCCCTATCATACCTGCTTTTAAAGTTATGAATGGAGTTAGCCTCTACAACCTGCTCCTTTAGGTCAGTCCATTTACTCACTACCTTTACGCTAAAGGAAAACTTTCTAACGTCCCTGTGACACATCTGAGTCTTAAGCTCCCATCTGTGCTCCCTTGTTCTGTTGATATTGTAACCAATTCCTCTGTTTCCACCCTGTCAATAACTCTTAAGTATTTTATACGTATCTATCATATCCCCTCCCCTCTCCCTCCTCCTTTCCTAACGTCGTCAGGTTTAGTTCCTTCAGTCTCTCTTCGTACTTCATCCCTCGCAGCTGTGGGACGAGTTTCGTTGCAAACTTCTGCATCTTTTCGAGCTTCCTTATGTGTTATTTTTAAATGGGAGCTCCAAGATGAGGCGGCGTACTCTAAGACTGGCTTCACATAGACGGTATACAGTGATCTAAAAGTTTCCTTATTCCAACCCATCCTCCTGTTGTGGTAGTACTTATAGTAACGAGGAGGACCATAGTTTATATACCGACGTACAACGAAATTAGAAAGTAGAAATTTGAACTATTGAGTTGGACAAACCGGTAAACTATCTTTTTACTTGTGTTTCTTTGACAAATTAAAGTAACCTAACATAACCTTTCTAGGCCTAATATAGTGCATATGTGTGCTATACTAGGCCTAGGAATATTTAAGTTTGTTTTTAGCTTAATTATTTTAAATGAATTCCTTACTAGTCAGTATACTACTATCTAAAAGCTAAGTACGTACGAATTCGTGACTATTGACGACTGTCACAATAGGTACTGTTTAAACAGAAGGATGGGTTGCCTTCTTCAGGTTTCTGAAGGATGTTCTGACTTGTCAGCATAGAGTATGTGGCTGACGTTATTCTATTTATATGAGCCTCTGGAGTTAGGTTCGGTGCTATGTCCACTCCCAGATCCTTTTCTCGAGTCGTTATAGGGAGGTAGTTTCCCTTCATCATGTATCGGCCTTTCGGTCACCTGGTTCCTGATCCCATTTCCATCATCTTACACTTGCTGGTGTTGAACTCTAGCAGCTATTTCTCAGACCAGCTCTGCAATCTGTTCAAGTCATCCTAGAGAATCTTACAATCCTCATCTGTCTCAATCCTCCTCATTAGTTTTGCATCATCTACAAACATTGACATATATGACTCAACTTCTGCAGTCAAGTCGTTTACATGAATGAGGAACAGTATGGGTCCCAGCACCGATCCTTGAGGCACCCCGCTTGTTACTCTACGCCAGTCCGACTCCTCGCCCCTCACTCTCACACCTGTCCGTTTGGTAATTCCTTACCAATGTTAATGAGTTGCCGCCTACTCCGTCTTCGTCTCAAGTTTGTATAGTAACCGTCTGTGTGGTACTGTATCAAAGGCTTTTTGGCAGTTCAGAAATATGCAGTCTGCCCCATTCTTCTCTGTCTTACCTAATTTTCGTTACCTTATCATAAAACTCCAGGATGTTCGTCAGGCATGATTTCCCTTCTTTAAAGCCATGTTGTTGTTTACTTACAAAGCCAATTCTTTCCCAAACTGTGTATGTTTGTGCGTGCGTGTGAGTATGTGTGTGTATGCTCACCTAGTGGTGCTTGCGGGGGTTGAGCTCTGGCTCTTTGGTCCCGCCTCTCAACTGTCAATCAACTGGTGTATAGATTCCTGAGGCTACTGGGCTCTATCATATTTGCATTTGAAACTGTGTATGAAGTCAGCCTTCACCACATCACGTCCTAATGTATTCCATTTACTAACTACTCTAACACTGAAAAAGTTCTTTCTAATGTCTCTGTGGCTCATATGGGTACTCAGCTTCCACCTGTGTCCCGTTGTGCATGTACCACCCGTGTTAAATAATCCATCCTTGTCTGCCCAGTCAATTCCCCGGAGAATTTTGTATGTGGTGATCATGTCTCCCCGAGCTCTAGTGATGTGGTGATCTGTCTTCCAGCGACGTGAGGTGTAGTTCACGCACCCTTTCCTCGTAACTCATGCCTCTTAGTTCTGGGACTAGCCTAGTGGCATACCTCTGAACTTTTTCCAGCTTCGTCTTGTGCTTGACAAGGTACGGGGTCCATGTTGGGGCCGCATACTCCAGGATTGGTCTTACATATGTGGTATACAAGGTTTTGAATGATTCCTTACACAGGTTTCTAAAGGGAGATCTGATGTTAGCCAGCCTCGCATACGCCGCCGATGTTATTCTTTGACTTGGGCTTCAGAAGACAGGTTTGGCGTGATATCAACTTCTAGATCTTTCTCTCTGTCCTTTTCGTGAAGGACTTCATCTCCCATTCGGTATCCTGTGTCTGGCCTCCCGTTTCCTCCGTCTAGTTTCATCCCCTTACATTTACTTGGGTAGAACTTTAGTAGCCATTTGTTGGACCATTCCTTCAGTTTGTTTAGGTCATCTTGTAGACTTATACTTCTGTCTTAATCCTCCTCATAATTTTTGCATCATCAGCAAATATAAAGAGGAACGAGTCTATCCCTCTAGGAGATCATACCTTGAGGTTACCTTAAGGTGCTTCCGGGGCTTAGCGTCCCCGCGGCCCGGTCGTCGACCAGGCCTCCTGGTTGCCGGACTGATCAACCAGGCTGTTGGACGCGGCTGCTCGCAGCCTGACGTATGAGTCACAGCCTGGTTGATCAGGTATCCTTTGGAGGTGCTTATCCAGTTCTCTCTTGAACACTGTGAGGGGTCGGCCAGTTATGTCCCTTATGTGTAGTGGAAGCGTGTTGAACAGTCTCGGGCCTCTGATGTTGATAGAGTTCTCTCTCAGAGTACCTGTTGCACCTCCGCTTTTCAACGGGGGTATTCTGCACATCCTGCCATGTCTTCTGGTCTCATGTGATGTTATTTCTGTGTGCAGGTTTGGGACCAGCCCCTCTAATATTTTCCACGTGTAAATTATTATGTACCTCTCCCGCCTGCGCTCAAGGGAGTACAGTTTTAGGCTCTTTAGTCGGTCCCAATAGTTTAGATGTTTTACTGAGTGGATTCTAGCAGTAAAGGATCTCTGCACGCTCTCCAGGTCAGCAATTTCTCCAGCTTTGAAAGGGGCTGTCATTGTGCAGCAGTACTCCACTCTAGAGAGCACAAGCGTTTTGAAAAGTATCATCATCGGTATAGCATCTCTAGTGTGAAAAGTTCTTATTATCCAACCTGTCATTTTTCTTGCAGTTGTGACGGCTACTTTATTGTGTTCTTTAAAGGTAAGGTCTTCCGACACGAGTACACCCAGATCCTTTACATTGCCTTTTCGTTCAATGTTATGATTTGCCTGAGTTTTGTACGTGGTTTTCGTTTTTATATTTTCATTTTTCCATAGCACATGAGCTGGAACTTATCTTCGTTAAACACCATATTATTTTCTGTAGCCCATAGAAAGACCTGATCTACATCTGACTGGAGGTTTGCCGTGTCCTCTATGTTGCCTACTCTCATGAAGATCCTAGTGTCATCTGCAAAGGATGATACAGTGCTATAGGTTGTGTTCTTGTCTATGTCCGATATGAGGATGAGAAAAAGTACTGGAGCAAGCACAGTACCCTGGGGGACTGAGCTCTTCACGGTTGGTGGGCTGGATTTTATTTTGTTGACTATTACACATCGGGTTCTGTTGGTCAGGAAATTGTAGATCCATCTGCCTATTTTTCCGGTAATTCCTTTTGAACGCATTTTATGTGCAATAACACCATGGTCACATTTATCAAAAGCTTTTGCGAAATCTGTGTAAATTACATCAGCGTTTTGTTTGTCTTCCATAGCATCATTTACATATATCAGAAACAGTATAGGTCCAAGGACTGATCCCTGTGGGACTCCACTGGTGACGCCTCGCCACTTCGAGACCTCTCCCCTCACAGTGACTCGCTGTCTTCTGTTGCTTAGGTACTCCCTTATCCAGAGGAGTACCTTCCCTTTCACTCTCGCCTGCATCTCCAGCTTGTGCACTAGTCTCTTGTGTGGTACGGTGTCAAAGGCTTTCTGGCAATCTAAAAATATGCAGTCTGCCCACCCTTCTCTTTCTTGCCTGATTTGTGTTGCCTGGTCATAGAATTTAATTAATCCTGCGAGGCAGGACTTTCCATCCCTGAACCCATGTTGATGCTGTATTACAAAGTTCTTTCGCTCCAGATGTTCCACAAGCTTTTTTTCGCACAATCTTCTCCGTCATCTTGCATGGTATGCAAGTTAGTGGCACTGGTCTGTAGTTCAGTGCCTCCTGTCTATCCCCCTACCTCCCCTGTCACCTCTGGTGGTGGCCTCCACTACCTCGTCTGTCACCTCTGGTGGTGGCCTCCACTGTCACCTTTGGTGGTGGCCCCCACTGTCACCTCTGGTGGGGGCCTCTATTGTCACCTCTGGTGGTGGCCCCCACTGTCACCTCTGGTGGTGGCCCCCAGTACCCCGCCTGGCCATGACCGCTACATGCAACAAGAAAAGTCTCTGAATCTCAACCAACATTTTCTAATTAACAGTCACGAACTCTACGTAAATATCCCAGTTGGTTAGACTGAAGGATAGTTGTTGCGAGAAAGCAAGCAAAATACGAACGTGCAACTTGAACTTTGAACTTGACATGACCAAAAAAATGTATTATTTATCGAAGCAGGAAATTCACGTAAAGGCGAAATTGAGCGACAAATAGCTTCCTGACGCCTCTAGCAAGCCTCTAGTAGTTTCAAAAAGCAGTTTGGCGCGCCGGGTAGCTGTATGCAGGATAACGACGTATGAATGATGAGCAAACGTCCAAGGCAGTGGGTCGGGGTGGGCCCTGTGGGACGGGGTGGGCCCTGTGGGACGGGGTGGGCCCTGTGGGACGGGGTGCAGGCCAGGTGGAGGGCCAGCGCCGGGCCCTCCCTGATACAGTCGTCTGCATACACACTACACGCGCCGCCTCTCGTAAACAGTGACACACATGCAAATTTTTTGCCTTGTAAAAAAAATATGATTTGTGGGAGGCGGCTTGCGTGTATTCAAATGAAGTTCATCAGACTAAATCCGTGGTGGGATTAACCGGTGTGTGTGTAAATGTTAACACGAGGCCCTAATGGTGCGGGGATGCATGTATAGTGTGTCCCAGCCGCCGGGCGCTGGACCCCCTGCTGGACCCCACTGTATTCTGGCCTCATTCGGACCTTACTGGACCCCCTCCTGGACCCCACTGTATTCTGACGTCATTTGGACCTCACTGCACTACGCAGCACACACACACACACACACACACACACACACACACACACACACACACACACACACACACACACATATATATATCACTAAGAAATCTATGACCCGAGCAGGATTCGAACCTGCATTACCACGGCTCATCCACCTAGCCGAGGCGTAGCGTAGCGAGGCCTCGGCTACCGTTTAGCTTTCATTTATTAAACAATTTATGAGCTCTGATGCACTACGAGATTGTTTATAACAACAACAACCCTGGGTTGTGAAGTTAACCAGCTCGTAAACGGTTTAATTAAAGTAAACAAACTTCGCCGTCGTTAAGGAAAGATGTAGAGGTTTCGTCAGTGATTGTGTAAAGGCTTAGCGAATCCTGACTCTACGGTCAATGTAGTTGTTATTGTTGTTATTACAGGTGATCATTATTTCTACTCTCGGTCAAGGGAAACTACTGTATTTGAAGGGTGGTGTATGTAAGCCTAAAATACATTATGCTAGAATTATAATATATTATGAAGCCTTAAAAATTGGTTATGTAAGCCATGAAATACATTATGCAAGTCTTAAAATTATATAATTCAGGGTTTAAAAATACATTATGCAAGCCTTGAAATGCGTTATACAAGCCTGAAAAATATATTATGCAGGTCTGAAAAAATATATTGTTCAGTCCTGAAAAAAATACATAATGCAAGCTTGAAAAATACATAATGCAAGCTTGAAAAAATATATTATGCAAACCTGACTAATACATTATTCACACCTGAAAAATATATAATCGGGAATATGGAGTACCTGTTACAGAGGACAGAAACGTTGACGCCTATAATTACGTCAATGAGCACCGCCAAACAGCTCACTAGTGAACCTCTCAACTAACAAGCCGCGTTCTGCACGTTATCTTGAGGTTATCTTGAGATGATTTTGGGGCTTTAGTGTCCCCGCGGCCCTGTCCTCGACCAGGCCTCCACCCCCAGGAAGCAGCCCGTGACAGCTGACTAACACCCAGGTACCTATTTTACTGCTAGGTAACAGGGGCATAGGGTGAAAGAAACTCTGCCCATTGTTTCTCGCCGGCGCCCGGGATCGAACCCGGGACCACAGGATCACAAGTCCAGCGTGCTGTCCGCTCGGCCGACCGGCTCCCGGTGATATGGTATGATAATTATGATAACCAATGTTACAAACGTATCTTACTGATATGGAAGAAAATGCAGAATAGAACCAGTGAAGAGCAGGGGTGTCATAGGCACAATCAGAGAACACTGTATGAACATCAGAGGTCCACGGTTGTTCAACACCCTCCCAGCGAGCATAAGAAATATTGACTGAACAACCGTAGACATCTTCAAGAGGAAACTAGATTGTTTCTTCCAAGGAGTGCCAGACCAACCGGGCTGTGGTGGGTATGTGGGCCTGCGGGCCGCTCCAAGCAACAGCCTGGTGGACCAAGCTCTCACAAGTCAAGATAAACGCTTAGTTTAAGAATATAAAACATTTGCCTAAATGTATATTTGCTAAAGATGGGGGCCTGGACCACTGGAAACATTGCCAAAGGTGGCGCCTGGACCACTGGAAACATTACCAAAGGTGGCGCCTGGACCACTGGAAACATTACCAAAGGTGGCGCCTGGACCACTGGGAACATTACCAAAGGTGGCGCCTGGACCACTGGAAACATTACCAAAGGTGGCGCCTGGACCACTGGAAACATTACCAAAGGTGGCGCCTGGACCACTGGAAACATTACCAAAGGTGGCGCCTGGACCACTGGAAACATTACCAAAGGTGGCGCCTGGACCACTGGAAACATTACCAAAGGTGGCGCCTGGACCACTGGAAACATTACCAAAGGTGGCGCCTGGACCACTGGAAACATTACCAAAGGTGGCGCCTGGACCACTGGAAACATTACCAAAGGTGGCGCCTGGACCACTGGAAACATTACCAAAGGTGGCGCCTGGACCACTGGAAACATTACCAAAGGTGGCGCCTGGACCACTGGAAACATTACCAAAGGTGGCGCCTGGACCACTGGAAACATTACCAAAGGTGGCGCCTGGACCACTGGAAACATTACCAAAGGTGGCGCCTGGACCACTGGAAACATTACCAAAGGTGGCGCCTGGACCACTGGAAACATTGCCAAAGGTGGCGCCTGGACCACTGGAAACATTACCAAAGGTGGCGCCTGGACCACTGGAAACATTACCAAAGGTGGCGCCTGGACCACTGGAAACATTACCAAAGGTGGCGCCTGGACCACTGGAAACATTGCCAAAGGTGGCGCCTGGACCACTGGAAACATTGCCAAAGGTGGCGCCTGGACCACTGGAAACATTGCCAAAGGTGGCGCCTGGACCACTAGGAACATTACCAAAGGTGACGCCTGGACCACTAGGAACATTACCAAAGGTGACGCCTGGACCACTGGAAACATTACCAAAGGTGGCGCCTGGACCACTGGAAACATTGCCAAAGGTGGCGCCTGGACCACTGGAAACATTACCAAAGGTGGCGCCTGGACCACTGGAAACATTACCAAAGGTGGCGCCTGGACCACTGGAAACATTGCCAAAGGTGGCGCCTGGACCACTGGAAACATTACCAAAGGTGGCGCCTGGACCACTGGAAACATTACCAAAGGTGGCGCCTGGACCACTGGAAACATTACCAAAGGTGGCGCCTGGACCACTGGAAACATTACCAAAGGTGGCGCCTGGACCACTGGAAACATTACCAAAGGTGGCGCCTGGACCACTGGAAACATTACCAAAGGTGACGCCTGGACCACTGGAAACATTACCAAAGGTGATGCCCTGGACCACTAGAAACATTACCAAAGATGGCGCCTGGACCACTAGGAACATTACCAAAGGTGGCGCCTGGACCACTGGAAACATTGCCAAAGGTGGCGCCTGGACCACTGGAAACATTGCCAAAGGTGGCGCCTGGACCACTGGAAACATTGCCAAAGGTGGCGCCTGGACCACTAGGAACATTACCAAAGGTGACGCCTGGACCACTAGGAACATTACCAAAGGTGACGCCTGGACCACTGGAAACATTACCAAAGGTGGCGCCTGGACCACTGGAAACATTGCCAAAGGTGGCGCCTGGACCACTGGAAACATTACCAAAGGTGGCGCCTGGGCCACTGGAAACATTACCAAAGGTGACGCCTGGACCACTGGAAACATTACCAAAGGTGATGCCCTGGACCACTAGAAACATTACCAAAGGTGGCGCCTGGACCACTAGGAACATTACCAAAGGTGGCGCCTGGACCACTGGAAACATTACCAAAGGTGGCGCCTGGACCACTGGAAACATTGCCAAAGGTGGCGCCTGGACCACTGGAAACATTACCAAAGGTGGCGCCTGGACCACTGGAAACATTGTCAAAGGTGGCGCCTGGACCACTAGGAACATTACCAAAGGTGGCGCCTGGACCACTGGAAACATTACCAAAGGTGGCGCCTGGACCACTGGAAACATTACCAAAGGTGACGCCTGGACCACTGGAAACATTACCAAAGGTGACGCCTGGACCACTGGAAACATTACCAAAGGTGGCGCCTGGACCACTGGAAACATTACCAAAGGTGGCGCCTGGACCACTGGAAACATTACCAAAGGTGACACCTGGACCACTGGAAACATTACCAAAGGTGGCGCCTGGACCACTGGAAACATTACCAAAGGTGGCGCCTGGACCACTGGAAACATTACCAAAGGTGGCGCCTGGACCACTGGAAACATTACCAAAGGTGGCGCCTGGACCACTGGAAACATTACCAAAGGTGGCGCCTGGACCACTGGAAACATTACCAAAGGTGGCGCCTGGACCACTGGAAACATTACCAAAGGTGGCGCCTGGACCACTGGAAACTTTACCAAAGGTGACGCCTGGACCACTGGAAACACTACCGGAAGAGACGTTCCTTGACACTCGCCGTATCACAGGAAAGACTCCGAGCTGGTATCCTGACAAAGGCTCTGAGAGAGTGTTGCATGAAGGCAGTGATGCTCTCCAGGTGTTGCATGAAGGCAATGATGCTCTCCAGGTGTTGCATGAAGGCAGTGATGCTCTCCAGGTGTTGCATGAAGGCAATGATGCTCTCCAGGTGTTGCATGAAGGCAGTGATGCTCTCCAGGTGTTGCATGAAGGCAGTGATGCTCTCCAGGTGTTGCATGAATGCAGTGATGCTCTCCAGGTGTTGCATGAAGGCAGTGATGCTCTCCAGGTGTTGCATGAAGGTAGTGATGCTCTCCAGGTGTTGCATGAAGGCAGTGATGCTCTCCAGGTGTTGCATGAAGGCAGTGATGCTCTCCAGGTGTTGCATGAAGGCAGTGATGCTCTCCAGGTGTTGCATGAAGGCAGTGATGCTCTCCAGCTGTTGCATGAAGGCAGTGATGCTCTCCAGGTGTTGCATGAAGGCAATGATGCTCTCCAGGTGTTGCATGAAGGCAATGATGCTCTCCAGGTGTTGCATGAAGGCAGTGATGCTCTCCAGGTGTTGCATGAAGGCAGTGATGCTCTCCAGGTGTTGCATGAAGGCAGTGATGCTCTCCAGGTGTTGCATGAAGGCAGTGATGCTCTCCAGGTGTTGCATGAAGGCAGTGATGCTCTCCAGGTGTTGCAAGGGCAGCAGGTCTACTCGACCCGACGCGCCCATACACCAGCTGTGTGCATCATGGTACCCGGAGATGTCTGGCGGGTACCAATTGGACAGAATACCCCAGTATTCTGTCCAATTGGTAACCGGTTTCGTGTTGCTCTTTCAATGGTGAAACAGTCTCACACTCCACAAGGGGGCCTGGCAGCTGAGTGGACAGCGTTCGGGATTCGTAGTCCTGAGGTTCTGGGTTCCATCTCCGGTGGAAGCGGAAACAAATGGGCAGAATTTTTCACCCTGATGCCCCCTGTTCACCTAGCAGTAAATAGGTACCTGGGAGTTAGACAGCTGCTACGGGCTGCTTCCCGGAGGGTATGTAACAAAAAGGAGGCCTGGTCGAGGACCGGGCCGCGGGGACGCTAAGCCCCGAAATCATCTCAAGATAAGAAATTGTATATATATATATATATATATATATATATATATATATATATATATATATATATATATATATATATATATATATATATATATATATATTATTTTGATATATGCAGGTTAAGTTTTATTTTACTGACAATTACTCTTATTTTGTATATGTTTGATATTGTTGCTTTGGTCAGTGAGCGCCTCTTGCATCCTCACAATTATTGAAAAAAATGCTCTTTCCGAACCTGTTTATTAAATAATTTTGTATTAAATCCAAAATGTTTCTGGATGGGCTAGAGACATGTTTTAATTATATGAAAAGCCATTTGTAAAGCGATGAAAGTGTAATTTCACTGCATTTTGGTGGTAGCTATAGTTACCCTGGATGTGACTTTTATCCCCACACATAAATTGACGCCGAGAGCCGTTAGGAAGGGTGTCAACCCGTACGCGTCAAAGTCCACTACGGGCTCGCCATAGCCCGTGCTGCTTGGAACTTATTGTTCCAGGTAGCGAATCTTAAGGAACAACAACAATGTACAAGTCACGAACATGTGCTGGTTCAGACAGATCTCTCGATTTACCACTCCGAATTTTTTTTTTTTACCAGTCTTGAGGTTATCTTGAGATGATTTCGGGGCTTAGCGTCCCCGCGGCCCGGTCCTCGACTAGGCCTACTTTTTGTTACACATCCCCAGGAAGAAGCCCGTAGCAGCTGTCTAACTCCCAGATACCTATTTACTGCTAGGTGAATAGAGGGCATCAGGGTGAAAGAAACTCTGCTTATTTGTTTCCGCCTTCACCGGGGATCGAACCCTGAACCTCAGGACTACGAATCCGAAGCGATGTCCACTCAGCTGTCAGGCTCCTTAATTCTGACCTTACCTAACCATAAACGTTCAAAGCAGAGCAAGGAAGCTAATCTATCGAAGCAGATCCTTGGAAAACGACAATATTATGGTGCTATAATTTTGACTAATACGTCAAAGTTTTAACTGATTTCTCGATTCCGTCAGAAATGCGACGTATTAAGTGCGGGAGACGGGTAATATACCTGTCCGAGTGACGGCTAAGACAGATGTTGGAGTCCAGGAGACGCACTTATCAGTAGCTCCTTGAACAAGCTGCTCGGAGTAAGCAAATGACCCTTAAGATCTTTGATGAAGCTCATGTACCAATATAAATAACTTTTCTAATCATTCATCATATAAAATAAAAAGTAATAAAATTATATTTTAAGTTAACATTTTAAATATAGTCCAACCCTGCAAACCAGACATGACAGGGCTGATCATCAAAACTTTTCAACTACGGAACAATCTGGAGGATATCGATCCAGATAACGTCATTCAAAAGGTCAGATGCAACACAAACAACGAGGAACGGTTTCAAGCTCAACAAGCCACAGTGTAGGACAGACGACAGATGCCAGTTCACCAGGTTCCATACAGTTATAAACCCATGGAACCACCTACCCGCCAAAACCGTAAATACCAAAACACTGCAGAATTGCAAAATCCAGCACGATAAAATCACCAGGATAAACAGGGGGGGGGGGCTATTTAACAAGCCGCCGGCTTCCTGTCCTCGTCGTGGCCACTGGAAAATGGCCCGTCGGGTAAATTCGGGAAGACTCAAGCCTTGTGGCCTATGCTACTGATGCTCCTGCTACTGCTGCTGCTACTACTGCTGCTCCTGCTACTAATGCTGCTACCAGTGCTATCGTCGATGGTTATCACTCGCGAAACAGAATAATATATCACATCAGAATGTTTAAACCAGCATATGGCGTCGATGGGACTCTGGGATCGGCCGTGGTAGTCCTGTATGCAAATGATTCATTACATTACGCTTATTAAAACCTCTCAGTTAGGTGGACGTGCGGGTGATGAAGAGTGTGTACGGGTAAATGAGATCAGAATATGCCCCAAGACACACCAACGGGGAAAAACACATATTTCATGGTGTCTGTCAGGCCAGCAAGGTGAAAAAAGTTGGGCTCATGGAATGCCAGCAAGGGAAAGAAAACGAGCCCAAAAAAATAATTCATTCTCCCATATATTGATAGAATTATACATATGTATGTGGATATATAACATACCAAAGGGGGACAAGACATACGTGTTTACATCGAGATTTATGTAATTTATGTAGCAATTTAAAGAAATATATATAATAGATTATTTGTAACTGTTTTCATCTTAAACATGAGAACGAGAGAAGGCGATAGTAACAAAAAACGGGAACAAAGGGTAGAAAACATGGGTCGGGCGCCACAGGTCCACTACAATACAGTTGGAAGTCTTAACGTTTCCAGGACTGCCTGACGAACGGTAACAATGACCGCCAAGGGGGAGCTCTCCCCTACGTATGCAAAATGGGAATGGCAGCAAATTACAGAGCAAACGCCAGGGAGGAATCGCTTTTTAGCCCAAGTGACACCAGTTTTGCATATAAAAAGCGACAGTTTCCGATTACCCTTTGTGTAAACGGGGGGAGGTGCAGCCTGCGTCTCGTGGCCACCTTCGGGCCGGCCAGGGGGACGTTGCTTCTCTGCTCTCAATATGGGAATGTCTCACTGTTAAGGGCGCCGGTGAAGGGCACCCTGAATATTTAAGGTATATGTGCTCACTGGGTTGTGTAGAGGATGGGGGGATAATCAGGAACGAAGCTCTGAAAGCGTACGATAGCCGAAGAATTCCAGATTCTGGGGCGTTTTACCTGTTCTAAACAACTAATGCAGTTACAGTAGCTATAGTAATTTAACTAATTTGTTCATATTGGAAAAAATGGTTTACTGGAATGTGTTGTAAACCGCAGACACGGTGCCCCCTGGCGGTAGTCGCGTGTAGTAAGGAGGAAAATCAAGTAAATCAGATATGAATGATAAAGGATGGTTACTGTTGAGGGAAGGCTGGCGGCAGCTGGTCTGGACCTCGACTTCTCTACCCCCAACAATGGTTACCAGGCCATACCCTCTCCTGTCTCCCCGTGGCTTCCCGCCCTCTCACCCTTTATCTCATCTCTCTCTCTCTCTCTCTCTCTCTCTCTCTCTCTCTCTCTCTCTCTCTCTCTCTCTCTCTCTCTCTCTCTCTCTCTCTCTCTCTCTCTCTCTCTCTCTCTCTCTCTCTCTCTCTCTCTCTCTCTCTCTCTCTCTCTCTCTTTTTTTTTTTTTTTTTTTTAAACTAAGACTAGGATTCATAAGGGATGCCTAATAACATACCTATTGAAACTGCAAGCAAGAGCTGTTATCCTACCTCAGCTCATCTGAAGCCTACACCTAGAAACTCATTTATTACATAAGAGTATACTTTGAAACTAACACAATGGGAACTACCATATATTTAACTTATGTAAGCTAAGTTGAAACCTACTCCTAGATGCTCTCTCTCTCTCTCTCTCTCTCTCTCTCTCTCTCTCTCTCTCTCTCTCTCTCTCTCTCTCTCTCTCTCTCTCTCTCTCTCTCTCTCTCTCTCTCTCTCTCTCTCTCTCTCTCTCTCTCTCTCTCTCTCTCTCTCTCTCTCTCTCTCTCTCTCTCTCTCTCTCTCTCTCTCTCTCTCTCTCTCTCTCTCTCTCTCTCTCTCTCTCTCTCTCTCTCTCTCTCTCTCTCTCTCTCTCTCTCTCTCTCTCTCTCTCTCTCTCTCTCTCTCTCTCTCTCTCTCTCTCTCTCTCTCTCTCTCTCTCTCTCTCTCTCTCTCTCTCTCTCTCTCTCTCTCTCTCTCTCTCTCTCTCTCTCTCTCTCTCTCTCTCTCTCTCTCTCTCTCTCTCTCTCTCTCTCTCTCTCTCTCTCTCTCTCTCTCTCTCTCTCTCTCTCTCTCTCTCTCTCTCTCTCTCTCTCTCTCTCTCTCTCTCTCTCTCTCTCTCTCTCTCTCTCTCTCTCTCTCTCTCTCTCTCTCTCTCTCTCTCTCTCTCTCTCTCTCTCTCTCTCTCTCTCTCTCTCTCTCTCTCTCTCTCTCTCTCTCTCTCTCTCTCTCTCTCTCTCTCTCTCTCTCTCTCTCTCTCTCTCTCTCTCTCTCTCTCTCTCTCTCTCTCTCTCTCTCTCTCTCTCTCTCTCTCTCTCTCTCTCTCTCTCTCTCTCTCTCTCTCTCTCTCTCTCTCTCTCCTCTCTCTCTCTCTCTCTCTCTCTCTCTCTCTCTCTCTCTCTCTCTCTCTCTCTCTCTCTCTCTCTCTCTCTCTCTCTCTCTCTCTCTCTCTCTCTCTCTCTCTCTCTCTCTCTCTCTCTCTCTCTCTCTCTCTCTCTCTCTCTTTTCAGCATTTATTTTTAAATTTAAATATTCGTATGCAATTTAATCGCAAAATATGCAGAAATATGATTTATAATTGAGGTGAGACCCATCGACTTTTGACCATTAAATGTAAACATGTTCACATCAGCATCTTTCTCACACATTAGACTTTCAGAGTGTTTTCTCCGCCTATTTCTGATCTCTTTACCATTTAATATTATCACGTCTATAGCATTATCATTGCCCGTTTATTCCATTAGGCTCCTGCTGCACTTCCTTCCAAAAAATATTTCCTTTTTTTTAAATAATTTCTTTACCTTTTTTTTTATCTTATTCTCTTTCTGTTTTCCACAGGGCCTTTTACTCTGATACCATCATTTTAGTACCTCAATGTTCACTTTGTATCCATAATATTCACTTTTTATCCATAAAATCCACTTTGTATCCACAATATCCACTTTGTATCCACAATATCCACTTTGTATCCACAATATCCACTTTGTATCCACAATATCCACTTTGTATCCACAATATCCAATTTGCTCTATTATGGAGTGTTTTAGCAGCCTCTTAATTCCACCAAGCAGTTCCTCAAGTCATTCTTCTACCAGTTTGTGCCACTCCACACACTTCCTTGACGGGCGTAAGCAAGCATCTCTTGTAGCCATCCCTCATGCAGACCGGGAGTCACAATAACCTGCCTGAACATTAGCTATCCAACCCAGAAATCAGAAAAAAGGAATTGACAGCGTTTCGGTCCATCTTGGATCTTCATCAAGTCGCGTAATGTAACACAAAATTGTGATGATGATGGTTAGAATGATGATGGTGATGAGTTATGGTGACGGGTATGAGTAGCCTGTAGGTGGTAGATGTTGAAAGTGAATGTGATCTTTGATAGTGAGAAAAAAATGTTTTAGAGAAAATCAGTGTATAAGATAAGAGTATATCTTATATAAGACAGTGTATAAGGAAGAATAGGTGTAGGGTAATAAATATAGGAATAGGTTTGAAGTACAATAATAGGGGTTGAAGTACAATAATAGGGGTTGAAGTACAATAATAGGGGTTGAAGTACAATAATAGGGGTTGAAGTACAATAATAGGGGTTGAAGTATAGGAAAGTATGAGAATAAGAAAGAAGTATAGGAATAGAGAAGATAAATACGAATATGGTAAAAATATAAGAAAAAGGTAGAAGTGAAGGAATAAGGAAAACTGCAGAAGGCCAGATCGCGAGGAGAATACAGACAAGATATATCTGGTTATCTGGAGGTTATCTGGAGATGATTTCGGGGCTTTAGTGTCCCCGCGGCCCGGTCCTCGATCAGGCCGCCACCCCCAGGAAGCAGCCCGTGACAACTGACTAACACCCAGGTATCTATTTTACTGCTAGGTAACAGGGGCATAGGGTGAAAGAAACTTTGCCCATTGTTTCTCGCCGGCGCCTGGGATCGAACCCAGGACCACAGAATCACAAGTCCAGTGTGCTGTCCGCTCGGCCGACCGGCTCCCTACATAACAACATAATAATAAAAAAAGGAAAGAAAGCCTATAGGGGCTAAAGCCGAGTCAATCTGCGCGAGGAGCCAGATTCACGAAGCAGTTACGCAAGCACTTACGAACATGTACATCTTTTCTCAATCTTTGGCGGCTTTGTTTACAATCAATAGACAGTTAGTGAGCTCCGAAGCACCAGGAGGCTGTTTATAACAATAACAACAGTTGAGTGGAAAGTTTTCACGCTTGTAAACTGTTTAATAAATGTAACCAAAGCCGTCAAAGATTGAGGAAAGATGTATACGTTCGTAAGTGCTTGCGTAACTGCTTCGTGAATCTGGCCCCAGAAAGAGATCTGTGGGTTGGGTGCCTTGCTTTCTCGTTTATTTGTTTTACTTGTTTTCAACTGCTGTTGAAAACAAGTTTTTACTTGTTTTCAACTGCTCGTTTATTTGTTTACTTGTTTGCAACTGCTGTTGTGGCAGTTATTATTGTTACAGACAAGCTCATTGCGCTCCCCAGCTCGTATACTGTTTACAAATGTAAACTAAGCCGTCAAGATCGAAGAAAGATGTAAAGGGTTGTCTTGAGATGATTTCGGGGCTTAGCGTCCCCACGGCCCGGTCCTCGACCAAGCCTCATTTTTGTAACACATCCCCAGGAAGCGGCCCGTAGCAGCTTTCTAACTCCCAGGTACCTATTTACTGCTAGGTGAACAGATGCATCACAGTGAAAGAAACTCTGCCCATTTGTTTCTGCCTCCACCGGGGATCAAACCCGGAACCTCAGGAATACGAATCCGAAGCGCTGTCCACTCAGCTGTCAGCCCCCTCTCGTAAGGTCTGGTAAATAGACAGTAAAGTGCTTGATAATCCTGGCCCCAGTGACTGCTGCATGCTGCTGGAGTTTTTTTTATTATTTTCTACCACAGACGTGGCCACACATATACAATGCTAACCAGAATATATACATTTTCATCTGTCCTCCATGGACAGGGTTAGAGATGTGTTAAACATATAGTTCAAGGGTTTATTGAACAATCAACCACAGAAGGTGATTCGGTGTTTTTAAAATGCTAAGCTAACCTACATACGTAAATACATAGATACACAGATTTACGTATGCCCTACATAAAGTGTTCGATGTGTTTTTTACATAGAGTCATTCATGTGCATTTACAAAGGTGAAATGTGCTTGAACAGGACTCTTGAAATTCAACAAAAGCAAATGCTAAAAAAAAAAAGAGCTGAACTACACACATTGGAGAAAAGAATCAGCGGAGACATGATTTTGACGTATAAAATACCGAGTTATAGATACATTAGGCAAAAATAAATGGTTCTAGACATAATGACAAGGAGGAAGAGGCCACAAGCGGGAACTGGAGACCCAGATGATCCACAAGAATGTACAAGAATTAACACTGGGTGTGTCAACAAAAGCAACTCTTACTTGGGTATGGAGTGGTGGAAAATTCAATTCTCAACTTCAAGAGGTGACAAAATTGAAAATTGTAAATGTGGGGTTTATATATATATGTATATATATATATATATATATATATATATATATATATATATATATATATATATATATATATATATATATATATATATATATATATATATATATATATATATATATATGGGTGTGTGATGCATCGTTATAACGATGCATAAGCAACAGGGCTCCATTAAGGAACATATAATCTCTTCCCACAACTAGACCATCACCAGAGAAGTCTTAACAAACAACACAGAAATTATCGATAGAACAGCGATAGCAGGCGGCTTGACATCTGCGAGGCACTACACATCAAGAAGTCAACACCAGCAATCAACAGCCAATTAATGCACAACTATATTCTACCCACTTCAAGGCTCCGCACCAATATAGAAGCATCAAGAAATATGGGCCAATAGGCCCTTTGCAGATACTTCCATTCTTCCCTTTAATTTACCCAATTTATACCAATTGCACCGTGTTCTGTCTTGTGTTGAAAGTTTGCTCTATCTTGTGTTGAAAGTTTTGTTCACCTCATCCAAAACTGTTGTAACATATCACCTCACCCAAATGCGGGTATATAAGATGAAAGCTGTTTAAATGATAAAGATTAAAACCAGTGCACTAAAACAGAAGCGATAAATAAGCAGGGAAAAAGGAGAAGTCCTCTCCTCCATTTTAAACTTAGACCCAAATATCACAGGAAAAAGGTTATCATGTATAACCAAACCCAATTACGGGCTCACCATAGCCCGTGCTACATGGACACTTCGTCCTGAGTAGCTAAATCTTTAACAACAACAACAACAACATTAAATGATAGCATATTAGAACTCTGTTTAGTGTTTGCCGGTTATAGTTGTGTGTGTGTAAACTAAAGTCTTTGAAAATGTAATAAGTTATTACGAAACGCGTTCAAGTGTCGCGTCAGACTAGAAATAAAAATGAATTTTGGAGAATTGATTTTTCAATTACCATCGACAGTGAAAACAAACATAAGAAATATTGAGAAAATTCGTGTTAGAATTATTAATCTTACTTTTTCGGTCATATTTAATAATATAATATATATATATATATATATATATATATATATATATATATATATATATATATATATATATATATATATATATATATATATATATATATATATATATATATATATTCAGTTGTGAAGAAGAAGCGGAGTCAGGAGTTATACCCACGTGTCCGTTAACACTGTTAGCTAAGCACATATACATTGAAGTTGCTGACGTATTGACGAGAGAACTTAAAACAAAGAACGAGATGAGCGCTACCTGGAAGTGTCTGTGATCGGTACCGGAGGGTAAAGGGTAATAATGAAGCCCAATAGGACTGTACACGCAAGGAAGCTAACCGCTATATACCCACCCTCCCTCTCTCCCTCCGGACACTCAGTGATACGATACTCGCATTGATCTCTCACACAATTGACGCGCTCATTGTGACTCGCTATCCGGGTGTCGTTGTCTTAGTGTTGCCTCGGATTCCCAGCAGCGGATTCAACGTTGCTACACCGTTGCTCCTGTTTTTGTAGTGTAATTAGAATTCGTTGGGCGAGGACGTGCCAGCGGCCGACTGAGGCGCGGGGAATGCGACCAGCGGCGGCAACCAGAACATACAGAGGTGTATGAGGCTTTGTTATGGAGGGACACTGATGTTTATTCTCAGGGAGGAAACAATATGCGGGTTATTTCTACACAGATATGTCTTTGTTAAGAAAAATGTAAGAGGATATATACACAGACATACATGCATACGCACGCATACATATCAAACAGTGTCATGCAACTGTCAACAGCCAGCTTACACCTAAGACATAACTTTCACCTCAAACCTTACCTACTGGCCCAGCCAACTGTGAAACACCTCACTTCACCTCATCCTTCATAGTGTGCATGTAGGGTGAGGTGACCCACTTTCCCTCGTCCTCCATACATGCTGAACACCACTTCAACGAAACACGTTCTTCAACGACGTCAGCCGCAATAAAATGTAAAAATTCACATTGCAGAGTTAAATATTTATCTTCCTCAAGTGAAGAACATGAAAATATAGAGAATAGTCGTGCTAGAATCATATATTACTTCTCTTCATATTCAATTTAATAACACACGTCTACATGAAAGACTGCTTCCAAAAATAACAGAAATTTCCTTAAGTACTTTCGTATATTAATACATCTTCAGAAGAAATAGTGCTTCCTCTGAAGATGTATTAATATACATCTTCATAATATTCCAATATAAAGACCAAAGGGATTAATATTCCTCTGGTTTGACACTATCACATTTTTCATCACATGTTAATTTTTGTGATTTACACACACACACACACACACACATATATATATATATATATATATATATATATATATATATATATATATATATATATATATATACTATATATATACTATATATATACTATATATATATATATACTGCACACACACACATATATATATATATATATATATATATATATATATATATATATATATATATATATATATATATATATATATATATGTCCTAGGTGTCCTGTTTGCAAACTTCTACATGGGTACCATCGAGCAAAAAGTCTTAGTCGACATGAACTTGAAACCGGCCATATACTGCAGGTATGTTGACGACATTTTTACACAGGTACCTGATGTCAGACATCTGCAGGAGCTGAAGGAGGCATTTGAGCAGAGTTCCGTGCTGCGTTTCACTTACGAGACGGAAAAGGATGGGAAGCTGCCTTTTCTAGATGTAACAGTCATGGAAAAGGGCGGAGGTTTCCACACTGCAGTCTACACAAAGGAAACAAACATAGGAATGTGCCTAAATGCCAACAGCGACTGCCCTGACAGGTACAAGAGGAGTGTTGTTAACGCATACGTCGACCGTGCTCTCAGCCACAGCTCAGAATGGAAGCAAGTCGACGAAGAACTCTGTAGGGTAAGGCAGGTTCTAGTCAATAACGGCTTCTCCAATGGTTTCATCGAAGACATCATAAGAAGGAAAATGAAAAGCCATGCAACCTCCGAAGAGACAACTAACACAACACCTATACCCCCTATTAGACTATTTTACAGGAACTTCTTTTCCACAGCTCATAAAACAGAGGAAAGGGTCCTGAAAGATATTGTTAATAGAAACGTTATCCCTACAGACAAAAATCAGAGGATACAACTGACGATTTACTATAAAACCAGAAAAACGGCCAGCCTACTCATGAGAAACTCTCCAGACACGAAACAGAACGCTTTAAAAGAGACTAACGTCGTCTATGCCTTCAAATGCCCACTTGGGGACTGTAAGCTCCAAAAAACCCAGTATATAGGCAAGACAACAACATCTCTTTCTAGGCGTTTAACGATGCATAAACAACAGGGCTCCATTAAGGAACATATAATCTCTTCCCATAACCAAACCATCGCCAGAGAAATCCTAGTAAACAACACAGAAATCATCGATAGATACAGCGACAGCAGGCGGCTTGACGTTTGCGAGGCACTACACATCAAGAAGTCAACACCAGCAATCAACAGCCAATTATTGCACAACTATATTCTACCCACCTCAAGACTCCGCTCCAATATAGAAGCATCAAGAAATATGGACCAATAGGCTTTCTACAAACACTTCTATTCAATACCCATTGTTTCGTGTTCTGTCTTGTGTTGATACTTTTAATACCCTATTAATATCCTCTAGTGTTCTGTCTTGTGTTAATGCCACATCATCCTTCCCACCTCACTCAAATGTAATGCCACATCACCCTTCCCACCTCACTCAAATGTAGATATAAAATCAGGGAAACGCAAGTTCTAATCAGTTGTGTATTTGTGAAGTCTTTGAAAATGTAATAAGTTTTACGAAACGCGCCCGTGTCGCGTCAGACTAGAAATAAAAATGAATTTTGGAGAAGTGATTTTTGATTTACCTCCAACAGTGAAGCATAATGTACGAAGGATTGAGAAAATTCGTGTTAGAATTATTAATCTTACTTTTTCGGTCATATTTAATAATATATATATATATATATATATATATATATATATATATATATATATATATATATATATATATATATATATATATATATATACACACTACATTGTATGTTTGTTTAGTATAAAAATTTTCGCTTCTCATTGCTATCATACTGGAGAGTATAGGAAGAAGGCCACAGTGAACGCGTAAAAACTTCAATGGGTCGACCGGACGGTCAACCAGAAAAAAAAGTCCTTTCGTTGTATTTTTTGGGCTAATGTACCCTATTAGCCGGGGTGTGGTTTGGTTAGGATACGTTACGTTAGTTTTGTTAGCATAGGCTAGGTTAGCTTAGCTGGGATAGGTTAGGATGCTAGGATCCTAACGTTAGGATCCTTGGATCGACGTTAGGATGCGTCGAATTACTTTGTTACGTTAGGAGAGGCTACGTTACGATACATTAGGATAGGTTAGTTTATGTTATGATGAGTTATTTTGATAATTTTCTGTAATGACCGTAAAATGACCGCTGTAGTCTTGTATGTAACTAGCTTTAAGACGAATACTACTGTCTACACCTGGCGTGGATTGGAGTAACTTGGGGGTAAAAAGGTAGAATTCCGGATGTATTTGAGCGAAATATAACCCAATTTCATCAAGCATTTACGGAACCACTGACGAAACCTGTACATCTTTCCTCCCTCATGGAGTCTTAGTTTACGCGAATAAGAAGAATATTCTTCTATAAGAAGAATACCCCCTCCCCCTTGAAGTTTCCAAGCTCATACACTAATAAACACAGACCATTATCGAGGAAAGACCTACAGGTTTCGTAATTGGACCGGCAGGATGAATCCTGGCCAAGCCAGAGCCAGGCTTACCCATGGGTAACATGAATGATGGGTACTTGAGAGGGTTGGTGAGGGAGGAGAGTAGAGCCTGGCTCTCCCACCATACTGCCATGAGGGTTGCCCGCCGACCTCTCCCCATTATATCACTACCTGGGGACAAGTGCTCTGTTTTTGTTGCCATCAGAGTCAAAGAGATCAAAGTATTCTTTCAGTGAGGATATATTTTTTTGTAACGGGAACATGTGACTTTTTTTTTTTATTAACACACATTCATAGGGTCTTGCAGCGCAGTAGGCTACGTTTAGCCTACTCAGCTAACACCAAAGGATCGCGAGTTTGAGCCTCACGGCAGGACAGAAGTGTTTGGGTAAATATTTTGTTTCATGTAATGCACCTGTTCACCTAGTAGTAATAAGTACGTAGGAGTAAGAGAGCTGTTATGGGATGCATCCTGGGGACTGCCAGTAGTGGCCTAGTGTATATGACAGAAAATAATTAGGAGTCATTACTTTCGACATCTGGTGGTTGGAAAGGTCGGGTCCAAGAGCTCAAAGCTCGATCTTGAAGACACAAACTACTGAATACAAATAGGAGAATACGCACACACATGTTAATATATATATATATATATATATATATATATATATATATATATATATATATATATATATATATATATATACACACATTCACACAGACACAAATATTGAAGTACAGCTCGACACTTTCACTCACACACCACATAATTATATGTGGTGATCACCCACCGGTCACCAGACACCACATGACTCATGTAGTTCAACAAACTCATCATTAACATTTAACAAACTGCCACACTTGCTAGGAATGCAACAACAAACTCGCCCTAAACACTAATTGATTTTCGGGTATGGAAACTGTTGGTGCTGGGCCGAGGTGTGTGTGTCTCACACTGTAGGTCACTCCTGGGTCACACTCTAGGTCACACATGGGTCACACATGGGAGATGAGCCCCTTGATACAAGTTTGTGTCAACCATGAATGGAAATCTGAATATCCTCCTCCCACCATGTCCTTCCCCCACACATCCTCCCATCCCATAGTCCTCCCATAAATATCCATCCCGCATATCCTCCTCTCTATATTTCCCCAGATTTTCCACCACTACAATATCCACAGATTTTTCTAGATTTATCCATTTGTTGTCCAGGATTTTCTAGAATTTATCCATTTGTTGTCCAGGATTTTTTTAGAGTTTATCCATTTGTTGTCCAGGATTTGCTAGATTTATCCATTTGTTGTCCAGGATTTTCTATATTTATTCATTTGTTGTCCAGGATTTTCTAGATTTATCCATTTGTTGTCTAGGATTTTCTAAATAATATCCATATACAGTCCAGGATTTTTAAAGTGCTCTGGCAAATTCTTGAACGATGCTCATTGATTACATTGTTGTCCTCGACGCGGCCCTCAGGGCGAGTTACCCTGCCACGGCTGCCAATCACATCGAAGCTCTTATACCCGTTAAAGTTCTCATTGGTTGCTCCTCTGACGCCGACTAAGGAGACGAGCATTTCAAAAATATAATGCGTATGTGGCGAGCCGGGAGGCATTGATATGCAAATGTTTTCCCTTATATGTTTCTACTTTCATCAGCTTTTGCTTTCGTGGGAGCACTTCCGGAAGACAGGAGAGAGAGAGAGAGAGAGAGAGAGAGAGAGAGAGAGAGAGAGAGAGAGAGAGAGAGAGAGAGAGAGAGAGAGAGAGAGAGAGAGAGAGAGAGAGAATGGAATGGAACTATCAGGGGAAAGCGCCAAGCCTAAACGACTATATAGCACTGGGAAGAGAGAGAGAGAGAGAGAGAGAGAGAGAGAGAGAGAGAGAGAGAGAGAGAGAGAGAAAGAGAAAGAGAGAGAGAGAGAGAGAGAGAGAGAGAGAGAGAGAGAGAGAGAGAGAGAGAGAAAGAGAGAGAGAGAGATAACAAGAGATAAAGAGAGACTAAGAATGATAGAAAGGTTGGGGGGGGGGAGGCAGATGGTGAGCGAAAGGCGGAAGAATTGGAGAAGAAAGAGTAAACTGACCAGGGAGAGGAAGGGAGAGGGATGGCAGAGGAAAAAATGATATGAAGAAAAATACCAATAAAAAATAAAGCTTGGGATGGTAGGCTGCGGGCGTGAGAGAAGTGCGAATTATACGGAATGGGAGAGCAAGTGAGGGAAAGGATGAAGGAGCAGGAGAGAGAGAGGGAGGAGGGGAGAGGGAGAGGAATTAAAGATAATAGATGGAAAAGAATTAAAGATGAGTAAGGTTGAGGAGTTATGGAAAACACAGAAGGCCAGAGAGAGTAAAGAATGCGAGGAGAAAGGAATAAGGGAGAGAGGAAAAGAGACATTCATCCCCACACGTGTGAGAGATAGTAAGGAGTCGACATTATAGGCCGCTCTCCTATAATGCTCTTGGTCTCTACAAGAGTCCAAAGCCGGTTGAGTACTTGACTCATTCGACGTCTGAGGCCAGGCCCGGCCCTAAGACCTCCTGACCAAGCCTCCAGCATTATAGACGTCTCTGGCCACGTACTAAACCGTATCTAAAGTACAAAGACCTGTCGCAAAAGACTACTTTGTCGCGAATGTCAAAGTGAGCTACAAAATCACGTTACTAAACCCATACCTACACGTCAAACACCAACTAACAGTTGCTGTTAGCGCCAGAAGATGGCCTGAAGAGTCATCACAAGCTTCAGATATATATATATATATATATATATATATATATATATATATATATATATATATATATATATATATATATATATATATATATATATATATATAAGCGTCTCATGGTCCCCCAGGGACAATAACTGACGACCATCCCCAGCATGCAACCCACAACATTTGTTCAGCTCCTGGATCCTATTTACTGCTCAGGGAATCGAACCCGAGACCCTCCAGCTGAGACCCAACGGCTGTACACCTAACTCGTCCAAACCACATCTACAGTGGGTTGTATAAATCACTTATGAATATGGCTTGAAGTTCTAAATTGCAATGCACGATTACCAATGCTCTTAGTGTTCCGCTCAAAAAACTGCTCTCCATCGACTGACTCGACTCTGGAGTACATTCTTACCCCCTCAAAAGGTATTAGATAAATAACAAATGATTGCATCTTGACTGTGTACCAAATTTACGTGTTACTTGGCATTAACCAAAGTATACACATACGAGAATTTGAACATGTTCGGGCCAGATATTAAAAATGAATTACTCTAATTAGAAACAGATCTGCAGCAGCAGCAGCAACAGTAACCACAGTAATATAAGAAACAGCAGAGATAACAAAAACAGGAGTAGCAACAGCAGACCAGGCCAGGCAATAGCAGCGGCAGGCAGCAATAAACACCCACAGCAACAAAAACAGCAGCATCAACACAAGAAAACAGCAACAAAACAACAGTATCAATATAACTAACAACAGCAGCAACAAAAATACCCCCCAGTTGCAACAATAAAATTCATACAAAAAAAACAGCAGCAAAGGAAACAACAGCAGCAGCAGTGGGAACAACAACAACAGCAGCAGCAGCATCTCTCCTCTACGTCTCTGGGAATGAGCACTAACAGGGGGAATGCTGTATTCAGAAACATGTTTAAAGACAGAATCCATGAATATCTAATTCATCACAAGTCTCTCTCTCTTGCAAGCAACGCCATCGTTGCGTGTACACACGCACCACACACACTCCGAGGCAACCCTCTCTCAAGCTCGAAGCCTATTCCAGTGCACGCATTAGTGACATCAAAATATTACCACGCGTGCGGTCGACGTTCTGGGACGGAGGAAGTTTTGTGGAAGAAGTCGGAGCCGAGAGGGAAAATTAATCCGTGGTTGCAACATTTCGCAGACAGAATCTGAGAGTTCATAAGAGGGTTCAAAGAATTTAAAGAGGTTGCTGGAGCTCCCCCTCAATCGTTCCCCCATTCCACGGGCTCAGTGGCTATTTAAAGCCAATTTTTAACTTAATTTTTCACTGTAATTTTTGTTTTGTTTTGAGTGTGCGAAACTAACATACCCGAACACATTTAATTTTCGACTGAGATACATGAGCTAAAATGTGTGTGTGGCGATGGAGGCGGTTACTGCAAATTTATCAAAATCATTGTGAATGAAGAGGTAAGATACGAGGCTGAGAGAGAAGACAGGCTGGGGCCCGGGCCTTCAGGCGGGCCGCTCAAAGGTGCAGATCACAGAATGACCTAATAAAGTATTCTCTTTCCGCGCGGCTTGTTCCAATAGCCAGCGTGTATTTGTTTTTCTATCTCCATTCAGGTGCTTGAGTGAGGCTACTGCAGGACCAGTTGCCAGATATTTCTGGCTATTAACTGTTCCCCCTGGCCCCCCCCCCCCGTCTCTCTCTCTCTCTCTCTCTCTCTCTCTCTCTCTCTCTCTCTCTCTCTCTCTCTCTCTCTCTCTCTCTCTCTCTCTCTCTCTCTCTCTCTCTCTCTCTCTCTCTCTCTCTCTCTCTCTCTCTCTCTCTCTCTCAAGAGAGGGAGAGTCTCCCTCCTCAGTGAGATAGCTCCACGACTGTTGCCATGGCCGATGCTGCCATATACAGCAGAGATTATTGCTTTCGTTCTTCGTAAGTACTTCGCCATGAAAATGATTTTAATGTGTCCCCCACCCCCTCCCAGCGGCTCCCTGCCTTCCTCTGCCACTACCAACATGCCGGATAAACCCCCACTCCGATACTCTCCCAATGGAACAAAACACTTCATTTTCAGCTGAGGTCTGAATAATAAATCAAAGAACAAAACGAGCTTTCAAGCGTGTGTACCTAAGTATTGTAGCACATCCAAAGTGGAAATGTCTGTGATGATATATTTATGAAAACACCATTTTTATGATGATTGTAGGAATGGATGTTTGCTGCTCAAATAGAGCACAAAGGTTGTGCTCCTTGCCTCAGAGGAACACTGGGAATAAAACTTTCTTTAATCACGACGTGCAGCCTAGCATATCTTCTTTTTTTTTTATTTTTATTCCAGTGTTTTTTTTTCATCCTTTTTTCCTCTGGATAATAAGACTCTGCAATTAATCTTGCTTTCGGAAAGAAAAAAGTATATTTTTATGGCATTTACTTTCAATATGATTAACTCGGAGCCTTTGACTGTCATCTCTGAGTGGCCGAGTCTCTCTTTCATCTTCAGTTTGGCTTGGATACGATACCAGTGGAACTCCTATGACCACCATTCACAGGCATATATGCCTATGACATTTTATCCTATCAAATATTCAAATATTAAGTACAGGCAGCATCAGCTGGAGCGCCCCGGGCCCCACTCTCCAGGTAGCTTGAAACTCGGCATTTTGACCCGCCTGTTTGTACATCATAAACTTAATTTATCTGCTTAAGAGAAGCTGTCATTTAACGACATGTCGGCTTAGCCTCATGGTTGGCTGCGTGACGTCATCGCTGGATAAAGTCGTGACGTCATCGCTGGATAAAGTCGTGACGTCATCGCTGGATAAAGTCGTGACATCATCGCTGGATAAAGTGGTGGCGTCATCGCTGGATAAAGTCGTGACATCATTGCTGGATAAAGTCGTGACATCATCGCTGGATAAAGTCGTGACAGCATCGCTGGATAAAGTGGTGGCGTCATCGCTGGATAAAGTCGTGCCGTCATCGCTGGATAAAGTCGTGACATCATTGCTGGATAAAGTCGTGACATCATCGCTGGATAAAGTCGTGACAGCATCGCTGGATAAAGTGGTGGCGTCATCGCTGGATAAAGTCGTGACATCATCGCTGGATAAAATCGTGACTTTGTTATTGAAAACATACACCCTGTCAGTGGGAGTGGATGTAACGCTCTCAGTGGATATATGAAGTTAAACAAGGTTTAAAATGAACGAAGTACAGTACAACAGCACCTCCCCCCCCCTTCCCCAGTAACGATAGTACTCATCGCAACTGTTCGGTCAACAGTACACAAATGAACCTTTGGACACAAAGTATACGTTTTGCATGACTCGTGGACGTCTCAGAAAATAGAAAAGTAACTAAATGACATAACCCGGCTTATCCAAGCAATTCTAGGCATAATAAAAGCTATCTTAGACCTAATATATATATATATATATATATATATATATATATATATATATATATATATATATATATATATATATATATATATATATATATATATATATATACATATCCCCTGGTCATCCTCAGAGAGGGCAGGGTTCCCTTTTAAGTATACCATAATTCAAGTTCCTCCGAGACAGCCGATGTGACACAGTTTAACACTAGCAGCGAGTTGACTTGACACCAGAGTGAAAGGTCATATGACCCAGCGCCGGGAGACGCTGTAGACGAGTCAAGCCTCTCAATCGTGGCATGTGTCATATCAAGACGATATTAACCAATGACTCGCCTCTCCGGGGATGACCTTGTTTATATGATGTCAAAGCAAGCTGACAGCTCCAGAGGTCCGTTGTAAACGGAGAATGTTTGTTTACAACTTGCTACAGCATCGATGTCAATGGTTGACGCTATGATGCACTGTCAGTACTAACGACCGCTGGTTAGCTCTAAATTAACTCTCTTAGAGAAATATGTTCAGGCTACATATTTGGTAGACGGTATGTATTTTGTTGAGGAAGATCTTGGGATAGTGGCCTGGGGTGTTGATGGTGAAGATGGTGGCAGTACACCTGGGACAGTGGCCTGGGGTGTTGATGGTGAAGATGGTGGCAGTACACCTGAGATAGTGGCCTGGGGTGTTGATGATGAAGATGGTGGCAGTACACCTGAGACAGTGGCCTGGGGTGTTGATGGTGAAGATGGTGGCAGTATACCTGGGACAGTGGCCTGGGGTGTTGATGGTGAAGATGGTGGTAGTACACCTGGGACAGAGGCCTGGGGTGTTGATGGTGAAGATGGTGGCAGTACACCTGAGACAGTGGCCTGGGGTGTTGATGGTGGTAGTACACCTGGGACAGAGGCCTGGGGTGTTGATGGTGAAGATGGTGGTGGGACAGAGGCCTGGGGTGTTGATGGTGAAGATGGTGGTGGGACAGAGGCCTGGGGTGTTGATGGTGAAGATGGTGGTGGGACAGAGGCCTGGGGTGTTGATGGTGAAGATGGTGGCAGTACACCTGAGACAGTGGCCTGGGGTGTTGATGGTGGTAGTACACCTGGGACAGAGGCCTGGGGTGTTGATGGTGAAGATGGTGGTGGGACAGAGGCCTGGGGTGTTGATGGTGAAGATGGTGGTAGTACACCTGAGACAGTGGCCTGGGACGTGGGCGTGGCAGCCATGAAAGAAGGCAGCTAGAGGATGCTGCCGTGGAGGCGCACACGCGGGATGAAGAGATGCTTTGATCTCGTATGAAAAGAACATACGTCTCGTACCATAGCCTCGGGCCACCGGCGGGAGGTGGAGGCGGAAGAGCAAAGGGAGGAGGAAGAGGACGGTGAGGTGCAGGAATAGTAGGAGAGAAAAGGACGGGGTAGCGAATCATCGACAGATATACGACAAGTACGTGACAGGTATACGATGGGTAAATGACAGGTATACCCTTCGCAGCTTCCCTGTTATCAAGAGATCATAACCGTTCAGGGTATACCCGAGTCCTTGTATACAACTGGTTTATTGGGTTGTTATAGTGAAGCAATAGTAGGAAACAGTTCACTATTAAAACAGTACCATCTTCAGTACACAGTGAGTGCAAGGATACATTATCTCATTCACATCAAAATACGCAGCAGCTGATTGCGTGTAGAAGTAATACGCAGCAGCGGATCGTGCGTAGAAGTAATAATACGCAGCAGCTGATCGACTGTACGCGCCAGTTAATAGTCAGTATGTGTAACCAAATGTTTCCAATATCTTAGGTGCCATGAGGTTTTAATTTTGTCAGACATTCCGTAAAATACCATCGAGGATGACGATACCAGAACAAAAATACACGAGATGAGAGACATCAAATCGATCCTCGTGCAAATCGAGACATTCTACAAGAAGGTACAAGACTGTAAGACAATACAGTTTGGACGATAAGGAGCCTGTAATGCTTGAGAGCGACATTGGTCGTGGATTGCGGAATGAATGACCGGACCTGCAGAGAAGGTTATTAACATGTGCGGACAACACGTGATTATGTGCTGACCCTGACGTGAGGGTTCACGTACTCACCTAATTGTGCTTGCGGGGGTTGAGCTTTGACTCTTTGGTCCCGCCTCTCAACCGTCAATCAACTGGTGTACAGATTCCTGAGCCTACTGGGCTCTATCATATCTACATTTGAAACTGTGTATGGGGTCAGCCTCCACCACATCACTGCCCAATGCATTCCACCTGTTAACTACTCTGACACGTGGTGCTGACTGGAGTCGTGCTCACACGCCCGAATCCTTTCAGGTACTTGGTACTACCCGCTCTTGGCTAGTACCTGATTTTGACGTTACGAGAGGTGAACATGTTTGGTTCATGTATCGAGAGAGAAACACATGAATTTTATATTTTCCCCACGAAGGGGGAGTTCATTGGGGAACGTCACTCATCCTGTGAGTGTACATACCGCCATAGGGACGGCATTGGGGAGCGTCACTCATCCTATGAGTGAACTTACCGCCATCTCATCATGTATAACACCCACTAAAAGAAAAAAAAACCACTCGTTGGGTTGTTCGGGCTGTCACTTGCACTCAGACGCAAGTGGTAATTAACTGCCTCAAGTGAGCAGATCTCTTCAAACCAGTAGATTAACATTTACCAATCCTCAAACTTACGTTATCTTGCAGGTGCAAAAGCTGGGGCATCTCTTAAGAACGGCATCTAACTCAATAGGTAATTTAGTATACAACAAACATTTACAATGTGTCATAGATGGCAGTCTCAAGAAGGGGTCCAGACGGTGCTCATCTCCAGCAGCGAAGATTCTGCGACTCTGGGCAATCGTTTCCGTCCTGAATCTCCCTATGTGTACAAGTTACGACTGAGGTTGTAAGCTGCAACCGCCCTGAACCAGGGTACAGGTTTACAGACGTGCTAATATTTCTTCAGTTACATTGTCACGGTGCTGATCTTAACCTCTCCTCTAATTTTGCCAATAGTGATATCACACTCATAGGAAGGTCAGCTAGTGAACAGTGAATCGTTATAGATTGCTAGAAGCTGAGGAGGAGCAACAAGACCATCCGGAACGGAGAAGCCAACATGGGTTGAGAATCGGGAAGTCATTTAGACAGACCGTACTGTGAACGCGTGTTCCAAAGCCGCATGAAAAAAACATTTGCATGGTGTAGGAAAAAAAAACGTGGCCTTTTGAAAACAAATTTTAGATATGGCAAAAAAGATGACTACTGAATAAAATGGCTGCTGAATATGAATGGAATGGCTATTGAATATCAACCCAAACAATTGCAAAGTAATGAAAATTGAGATTCTGGACAGGAGACAACTAGGGCTTAACACAAGGAATGGAGGACACTGTTAAGAGCCCAGGAAAGAGAACAATAAGAATACACACAACACTAACTCCACCACAGGAGGTCCACATCAACACACTAACAGCTGTATAAGAAGCCAGTGAGCATTACATAACACCTACGTGAGACATGTGATAGAGTATGCAGCCTCAACACTTCTAAAGTAGCACAAAACGAATCTTGAGAAAGTGCAAACGTTTACTAAAGTAATATTCAAAGATATTAATGTGCCTAATTAAGAGAAGGAACTTTACCTTACAATTTAGGAAAATGAGCATGGAAATGAGAGACATGTTCGAGAAGTGTAAAATTTTTAGTGTGAATAACATAGATATAGGAGAGCTGTTAAAGTTTAGAAACAACACAACAATAGGTCATGATAGGAAACGGGGCACCCAGACAAGTCGCAGAATGTAAGGAAGCACTTCGAGTAGTAGGAAGTCGAGAGCCACTTCGAGCCACCACACTTCACCCAAATAACTGCCCGAGGGGTGACCTTAGGAGGCAACAGGAGCCACCATACTTCACCCAAACAACGGCCCGAGGCGTGACCTCGTGAGGCAACAGGAGCCACCATACTTCACCCAAACAACGACCCGCTCACTAATGCATTAATTAGAAACCCTCATTAAATTCGTGATTGCTCTGGATCGACTCATCGCAGACGCCCTGAACTTTTCTATTCTACTTCTGGGGTTGGATATATATATAAAAATATAGATGAGTGAGGGTAAGGGTCGAGGGGACGACGTGGAGGGGGAACAGGGTGAGGGGGGCAGGGTGTGAGGACGAATTAGAGGGCAGAGGGTGAGGGGAAAAGGGAGGCTACTTGCTCCTAGCTCCCTGTGCTCCTTAACCTGTCCCCACCTCTCCCCCTCACCCACTTATCCTGAGTGGTGATGAGAGATGAAAGGATAAGGAGCCAAGGAAAGGGATGACTAGGAGGAAGAAAAGGAGGATTAGGAGGGAGATGAAGAGGCGGAAGAGCAGGAGCACCTTTAAGAAGAGGAGGAGGAGGAAGGAGGAAGAAAAGGAGGCAGAGGAGAGGAGGAAGAAAAGGAGGCAGAGGAGAGGAGGAAAAAACGGTAGGCACAGGAGGGAGGGGGAAGAAGGTTTTTAATACCGTATCAAAGTTTGGCTGGGGAATGTAATTATTTCTCTAATGATGATGACATTAGGTATTTAATGAGAAGTGGGTCTTGCACAAGGTTGGGGACGAGGGAGATGGGGGAGGAGGAGACATGCTCGGGATTAGTAGAGTTGCCACACACACAACTCAATTTAGCATTTTATATATATATATATATATATATATATATATATATATATATATATATATATTTATTTATTTATATATAATATATTTATTGT